>NW_027339431.1:303176-309594 GCF_000331145.2 Cicer arietinum | reverse complement strand
AATTGGACAAGATTAAGCCTAGGGAGGACGAAAATGACCTAAATGTTAATTCAATGACACAAATGAACATATTGGACGCACAAGATTGGTTAAAAACCCTAATTGGACAAGAATAAGCCTAAGGAGGACGAAAATGACCTAAATGTTAATCTAATGACACAAATGAATTTTTGGATGCACAAGATTGTTTTAAAACGCTAATTGGACTAGAATAAACCTAGGGAGGACGAAAATGACCTAAATGTTCGTCCAATGACACAAACACACTTATTGGATGCACAAGATTTGTTAAAAACCCTAATTGGACAAGAATAAGCCTAGGGAGGACGAAAATGACCTAAATGTTAATCCAATGACCCAAACACACCTATTGGATGCACAAGATTGGTTAAAAACCCTAATTGGACAAGAATAAGCCTAGGGAGGACGAAAATGACCTAAATGCTCATCCAATGACACAAATGAACTTACTGGATGCACAAGATTGTTTAAAAACCCTAATTGTGGAAGAATAAGCCTACGAAGGACGAATATGACCTAAATGTTCATCCGTTGACACAAATGAACTTAATGAGTGCACAAGATTGTTTAAAAACCCTAATTGGAAAAGAATGAGCTTAGGGAGGACGAAAATGACCTAATTGTTCATTCAATGACACAAATGAACTTATTGGATGCACAAGATTGGTTAAAAACCCTAATTGGTCAAGAATAAGCCTAGAGAGGACGAAAATGACCTAAATGTTAATCCAATGACCCAAACACACCTATTGGATGCACAAGATTGGTTAAAAACCCTAATTGGACAAGAATAAGCCTAGGGAGCACGAAAATTACCTAAATGAAAATCAAATGACACAAATGAACTTATTGGATGCACAAGATTGATAAAAAAACCCTAATTGGATTAGAATAAACATAGGGAGGACAAAAATGACCTAAATGTTCATCCAATGACACAAACACAGCTATCTGATGCACAAGATTATTTAAAAACCCTAATTGGACAAGAATAAGCCTAGGGAGGACGAAAATGACCTAAATGTTCATCCAATGACACAAACACACTTATTGGATGCACAAGAATGGTTAAAAACCCTAATTGGTCAAGAATAAGCCTAGAGAGGACGAAAATGACCTAAATGTTAATCCAATGACATAAATGAACTTATTAAATGCACAAGATTAGTTAAAAATCCTAATTGGACTAGAATAACCCTAGGGAGCACGAAAACGACTTAAATGTTCATCGAATGACACAAATGAACTTATTGCATGCACAAGATGTGGTAAAAACCCTAATTGGACAAGAATAAGCCTAGGGATGACGAAAATGACCTAAATGTTAATTCAATGACACAAATGAACATATTGGATGCACAAGATTGGTTAAAAACCCTAATTGGACAAGAATAAGCCTAAAGAGGACGAAAATGACCTAAATGTTAATCCAATGACACAAATGAATTTTTGGATGCACAGGATTGTTTAAAAACCCTAATTGGACAAGAATAAGCGTAGGGAGGACGAAAATTACCTTAATGTAAATTCAATGACACAAATGAACTTATTGGATGCACAAGATCGGTTAAAAACCCTAATTTGACAAGAATAAGCCTAGGGAGGACGAAAATGACCTAAATGTTCATCCAATGACACAAACACACCTATTGCATGCACAAGATTGGGTAAAAACCCTAATTGGACAAGAATAAGCCTAGGGAGGACGAAAATTACCTAAATGTAAATCGAATGACACAAATGAGCTTATTGGATGCCCAAGATTGGTTAAAAACCCTATTTGGATTAGAAAAATCCTAGGGAGGACGAAAATGACATAAATGTTTATCCAATGACACAAACACACCTATTGCATGCACAAGATTGGGTAAAAACCCTAATTGGACAAGAATAAGCCTAGGGAGGACGAAAATTACCTAAATGTAAATCGAATGACACAAATGAGCTTATTGGATGCACAAGATTGGTTAAAAACCCTATTTGGATTAGAAAAATCCTAGGGAGGACGAAAATGACATAAATGTTTATCCAATGACACAAACACACCTATTGCATGCACAAGATTGGGTAAAAACCCTAATTGGACAAGAATAAGCCTAGGGACGACGAAAATGACCTAAATGTTAATTCAATGACACAAATGAACATATTGGATGCACAAGATTGGTTAAAAACCCTAATTGGACAAGAATAAGCCTAAGGAGGACGAAAATGACCTAAATGTTCATCCAATGACACAAATGAATTTTTGGATGCACAAGATTGTTTAAAAACCCCACATGGACAAGAATAAGCCTAGGGAGGACGAATATAACCTTAATGTTCATCCAAAGACACAAACACGCCTATTGGATGCACAAGATTGGTTAAAAAACCTAATTAGACAAGAATAAGCCTAAGGAGAACGAAAATGACCTAAATGTTAATCCAATGACACAAATGAACTTATTGCATGCACAAGATTGTGTAAAAACCCTAATTGGACAAGAATAAGCCTAAGGAGGACGAAAATGACCTAAATGTTCATCCAATGACACAAATGAACTTATTGCATGCACAAGATTGTGTAAAAACCCTAATTGGACAAGAATAAGCCTAAGGAGGACGAAAATGACCTAAATGTTCATCCAATGACACAAATGAACTTATTGCATGCACAAGATTGTGTAAAAACCCTAATTGGACAAGAATAAGCGTAGGGAGGACGAAAATTACCTAAATGTAAATTCAATGACACAAATGAACTTATTGGATGCACAAGATTGGTTAAAAACCCTAATTGGACTAGAATAAACCTAGGGAGCACGAAAATGACCTAAATGTTCATGCAATGACATAAACACACCTATTGGATGCACAAGATTGTTTAAAAACCCTATTTGGACAAGAATAAGCCCAGGGAGGACGAAATTGACCTAAATGTTCATCCAATGACACAAATGAACTTATTGCATGCACAAGATTGTGTAAAAACCCTAATTGGACAAGAATAAGCCTAGGGATGACGAAAATGACCTAAATGTCAGTTCAATGACACAAATGAACATATTGGATGCACAAGATTGGTTAAAAACCCTAATTGGACAAGAATAAGCCTAAGGAGGACGAAAACGACGTAAATGTTAATCCAATGACACAAATGAATTTTTGGATGCACAGGATTGTTTTAAAACCCTAATTGGACAAGAATAAGCGTAGGGAGGACGAAAATTACCTAAATGTAAATTCAATGACACAAATGAACTTATTGGATGCCCAAGATTGGTTAAAAACCCTAATTTGACAAGAACAAGGGTAGGGACGACGAAAATGACCTAAATGTAAATCGAATGACACAAATGAACTTATTGGATGCACAAGATTGGTTAAAAACCCTAATTAGACAACAATAAGCCTAAGGATGACGAAAATGACCTAAATGTTCATCCAATGACACAAACACAGCTATTGGATGCACAAGATTATTTAAAAACCCTACATGGACAAGAATAAGCCTAGGGAGGACGAAAATCACCTAAATATTCAACCAATGACACAAACACGCCTATTGGATGCACAAGATTGGTTAAAAACCCTAATTAGACAACAATAAGCCTAAGGATGACGAAAATGACCTAAATGTTAATCCAATGACGCAACTGATCTTATTAAATGCACAAGATTGGTTAAAAACCCTAATTGGATTAAAATAAACCTAGGGAGGACGAAAATGACCTAAATGTTCATACAATGACATAAACACATCTATTGGATGCACACGATTGTTTAAAAACCCTACATGGACAAGAATAAGCCTAGGGAGGACGAAAATCACCTAAATATTAAACCAATGACACAAACACGCCTATTGGATGCACAAGATTGGTTAAAAACCCTAATTAGACAAGAATAAGCCTAAGGATGACGAAAATGACCTAAATGTTAATCCAATGACACAAATGAACTTATTAAATGCACAAGATTGGTTAAAAACCCTAATTGTACTAGAATAAACCTAGGGAGCACGAAAATGACCTAAATGTTCATCCAATGACATAAACACACCTATTGGATGCACAAGATTGTTTAAAAACCCTAATTGGACAAGAATAAGCCCAGGGAGGACGAAATTGACCTAAATGTTCATCCAATGACACAAATGAACTTATTGCATGCACAAGATTGGGTAAAAACCCTAATTAGACAAGAATAAGCCTAGGGACGACGAAAATGACCTAAATGTTAATACAATGACCCAAATGAACATATTGGATGCACAAGATTGGTTAAAAACCCTAATTGGTCAAGAATAAGCCTAAGGAGGACGAAAATGACCTAAATGTTCATCCAATGACACAAACACAGCTATTGGATGCACAAGATTGGTTAAAAACCCTAATTGGACTAGAATAAACCTAGGGAGGACAAAAATGACCGAAATGTTCATCCAATGACACAAACACAGCTATTGGATGCACAAGATTGGTTAAAAACCCTAATTTGACATAAATAAGACTAGGGAGGACGAAGATTACCTAAATGTAAATCGAATGACACAAATGAACTTATTGGATGCACAAGAATGGTAAAAAACCCTAATTGGATTAGAATAAACCTAGGGAGGACAAAAATGACCGAAATGTTCATCCAATGACACAAACACAGCTATTGGATGCACAAGATTATTTAAAAACCCTACATGGACAAGAATAAGCCTAGGGAGGACGAAAATGACCTTAATGTTCATCCAATGACACAAACACGCCTGTTGGATGCACAAGATTGGTTAAAACCCTAATTAGACAAGAATAAGCATAAGCACGACGAAAATGACCTAAATGTTAATCCAATGACACAAATGAACTTATTAAATGCTCAAGATTGGTTAAAAACCCTAATTGGACTAGAATAAACCTAGGGAGCACGAAAATGACCTAAATGTTCATCCAATGACATAAACACACCTATTGGATGCAGAAGATTGTTTAAAAACCCTAATTGGACAAGAATAAGCCTAGGGAGGACGAAATTGACCTAAATGTTCATCCAATGATACAAATGAACTTATTGCATGCATAAGATTGGGTAAAAACCCTAATTGGACAATAATAAGCCTAGGGAGGACGAAAATTACCTAAATGTAAATCAAATGACACAAATGAGCTTATTGGATGCACAAGATTGTTTAAAAACCCTACGTGGACAAGAATAAGCCTAGGGAGGACGAAAATGACCTAAATATTCATCCAATGACACAAACACGCCTATTGGATGCACAAGATTGGTTAAAAACCCTAATTGGACTAGAATAAGCCTAGGGATGACGAAGTTGACCTAAATGTTCACCCAATGACACAAATGATCTTATTGTATGCACAAGATTGGTTAAATACCCTAATTGGACAAGATTAAGCCTAGGTAGGACGAAAATGACCTAAATGTAAATTCAATGACACAAATGAACATATTGGACGCACAAGATTGGTTAAAAACCCTAATTGGACAAGAATAAGCCTAAAGAGGACGAAAATGACCTAAATGTTAATCCAATGACACAAATGAATTTTTGGATGCACAAGATTGTTTTAAAACCCTAATTGGACTAGAATAAACCTAGGGATGACGAAAATGACCTAAATGTGCGTCCAATGACACAAACACACCTATTGGATGCACAAGATTTGTTAAAAACCCTAATTGGACAAGAATAAGCCTAGGGAGGACGAAAATGACCTAAATGTTCATCCAGTGACACAAATGAACTTATTGGATGCACAAGATTGTTTAAAAACCCTAATTGTGGAAGAATAAGCCTACGTAAGACGAAAATGACCTAAATGTTCATCCATTGACACAAATGAACTTAATGAGTGCACAAGATTGTTTAAAAACCCTAATTGGAATTGAATAAGCTTAGGGAGGACGAAAATGACCTAATTGTTCATTCAATGACACAAATGAACTTATTGGATGCACAAGATTGGTTAAAAACCCTAATTTGACAAGAATAAGCCTAGGGAGGATGAAAATTACCTAAATGTAAATCGAATGACACAAATGAACTTATTGGATGCACAAGATTGGTTAAAAACCCTAATTTGACAAGAATAAGCCTAGGGAGGATGAAAATTACCTAAATGTAAATCGAATGACACAAATGAACTTATTGGATGCACAAGATTGGTAAAAAACCGTAATTGGATTAGAATAAACCTAGGGAGGACAAAAATGACCTAAATTTTCATCCAATGACACAAATACAGCTATTGGATGCACAAGATTATTTAAAAACCCTACATGGACAAGAATAAGCCTAGGGAGGACGAAAATGACCTTAATGTTCATCCAATGACACAAACACGCTTATTGGATGCACAAGATTGGTTAAAAAACCTAATTAGACAAGAATAAGCCTAAG
>NW_027339431.1:301591-303166 GCF_000331145.2 Cicer arietinum | reverse complement strand
TAAATGTTAATCCAATGACACAAATGTACTTATTGGATGCACAAGATTGGTTAAAAACCCTAATTGGACTAGAATAAACCTAGGGAGCACGAAAATGACCTAAATGTTCATTCAATGACATAAACACACCTATTGGATGCACAAGATTGTTTAAAAACCGTAATTGGACAAGAATAAGCGTAGGGAGGACGAAAATTACCTAAATGTAATCTCAATGATACATATGAACTTATTGGATGCACAAGATTGGTTAAAAACCCTAATTTGACATAAATAAGACTAGGGAGGACGAAGATTACCTAAATGTAAATCGAATGACACAAATGAACTTATTGGATGCACAAGATTGGTTAAAAACCCTAATTGGACTAGAATAAACCTAGGGAGCACGAAAATGACCTAAATGTTCATTCAATGACATAAACACACCTATTGGATGCACAAGATTGGTTAAAAACCCTAATTTGACATAAATAAGACTAGGGAGGACGAAGATTACCTAAATGTAAATCGAATGACACAAATGAACTTATTGGATGCACAAGATTGGTAAAAAACCCTAGTTGGATTAGAATAAACCTAGGGAGGACAAAAATGACCGAAATGTTCATCCAATGACACAAACACAACTATTGGACGCACAAGATTATTTAAAAACCCTACATGGACAAGAATAAGCCTAGGGAGGACGAAAATGACCTAAATGTTCATCCAATGACACAAATGAACTTATTGCATGCACAAGATTGGGTAAAAACCCTAATTGGACAAGAATAAGCCTAGGGAGGACGAAAATGACCTAAATGTTCATCCAATGACACAAATGAACTTATTAAATGCACAAGATTGGTTAAAAACCCTAATTGGACTAGAATAAACCTAGGGAGCACGAAAATGACCTAAATGTTCATTCAATGACATAAACACACCTATTGGATCACAAGATTGTTTAAAAACCGTAATTGGACAAGAATAAGCCCAGGGAGGACGAAATTGACCTAAATGTTCATCCAATGACACAAATGAACTTATTGCATGCACAAGATTGGGTAAAAACCCTAATTGGACAAGAATAAGCCTAGGGAGGACGAAAATGACCTAAATGTTCATCCAATGACACAAATGAACTTATTGCATGCACAAGATTGGGTAAAAACCCTAATTGGACAAGAATAAGCCTAGGGAGGACGAAAATGACCTAAATGTTCATCCAATGACACAAATGAACTTATTGCATGCACAAGATTGGGTAAAAACCCTAATTGGACAAGAATAAGCCTAGGGAGGACGAAAATGACCTAAATGTTCATCCAATGACACAAATGAACTTATTGCATGCACAAGATTGGGTAAAAACCCTAATTGGACAAGAATAAGCCTAGGGAGGACGAAAATGACCTAAATGTTCATCCAATGACACAAATGAACTTATTGGATGCACAAGATTGGTAAAAAACCCTAATTGGATTAGAATAAACCTAGGGAGGACAAAAATGACCGAAATGTTCATCCTGTTGGATTTTAATCTTTTGATTCCTAATTTTGACATAATTAACAAATCAACAATGTTCATAC
>NW_027339431.1:300396-301091 GCF_000331145.2 Cicer arietinum | reverse complement strand
AATTAGGGTTTTTAACCAATCTTGTGCATCTAATAAGTTCATTTCTGTCATTGGATTAACATTGAAGTCATTTTCGTCCTCCTTAGGCTTATTCTTGTCTAATTAGGGTTTATAATCAATCTTGTGCATCAAATAGGCGTTTTTGTGTCATTGGATGAATATTTAGGTCATTTTCGTCCTCCCTAGGCTTATTCTTGTCCAATTAGGGTTTTTAACCAATCTTGTGCATCCAATAAGTTCATTTGTGTCATTGAATTTACATTTAGGTAATTTTCGTCCTCCCTACGCTTATTCTTGTCCAATTAGGGTTTTTAACCAATCTTGTGCATCCAATAAGTTCATTTGTGTCATTGAATTTACATTTAGGTAATTTTCGTCCTCCCTACGCTTATTCTTGTCCAATTAGGGTTTTTAACCAATCTTGTGCATCCAATAAGTTCATTTGTGTCATTGAATTTACATTTAGGTAATTTTCGTCCTCCCTACGCTTATTCTTGTCCAATTAGGGTTTTTAAACAATATTATGCATCCAAAAATTCATTTGTGTCATTGGATTAAAAATTAGGTCATTTTCTTTCTCCTTAGGCTTATTCTTGTCCAATTAGGGTTTTTAACCAATCTTGTGCATCCAATATGTTCATTTGTGTCATTGAATTAACATTTAGGTCATTTTCGTCATCCCTAGGCTTATTCTT
>NW_027339431.1:298320-298808 GCF_000331145.2 Cicer arietinum | reverse complement strand
TTTTCGTGCTCCCTAGGTTTATTCTAGTCCAATTAGGGTTTTTAACCAATCTTGTGCATTTAATAAGTTCATTTGTGTCATTGGATTAACATTTAGGTCATTTTCGTCCTCCTTAGGCTTATTCTTGTCTAATTAGGGTGTTTAACCAATCATGTGCATCCAGTAGGCGTGTTTGTGTCATTGGATGAACATTTAGGTCATTTTCGTCCTCCCTAGGCTTATTCTTGTCCATGTAGGGTTTTTAAATAATCTTGTGCATCCAATAGCTGTGTTTGTGTCATTGGATGAACATTTAGGTCATTTTTGTCCTCCCTAGGTTTATTCTAATCCAATTAGGGTTTTTAACCAATCTTGTGCATCCAATAAGCTCATTTGTGTCATTTGATTTACATTTAGGTAATTTTCATCCTCCCTAGGCTTATTCTTGTCAAATTAGTGTTTTTAACCAATCTTGTGCATCCAATAAGTTCATTTGTGTCATTGAATTT
>NW_027339431.1:297967-298279 GCF_000331145.2 Cicer arietinum | reverse complement strand
TCTTGTCCAATTAGGGTTTTTAAACAATCATGTGCATCCAAAAATTCATTTGTGTCATTGGATTAACAATTAGGTCATTTTCTTCCTCCTTAGGCTTATTCTTGTCCAATTAGGGTTTTTAACCAATCTTGTGCATCCAATATGTTCATTTGTGTCATTGAATTAACATTTAGGTCATTTTCGTCATCCCTAGGCTGTGTCATTGGATTAACAATTAGGTCATTTTCGTCCTCCTTAGGCTTATTCTTGCCCATGTAGGGTTTTTAAACAATCTTGTGCATCCAATAGGTCATGTTTGTGTCATTCGATACA
>NW_027339431.1:295802-297891 GCF_000331145.2 Cicer arietinum | reverse complement strand
TAGGTTTATTCTACTCCAATTAGGGTTTTTAACCAATCTTGTGCATTTAATAAGTTCATTTGTGTCATTGGATTAACATTTAGGTCATTTTCGTCCTCCTTAGGCTTATTCTTGTCTAATTAGGGTGTTTAACCAATCTTGTGCATCCAGTAGGAAGTGTTTGTGTCATTGGATGAACATTACTGTCATTTTCGTCCTCCCTAGGCTTATTCTTGTCTAATTAGGATTTTTAACCAATCTTGTGCATCCAATAGCTGTGTTTGTGTCATTGGATGAACATTTAGGTCATTTTTGTCCTCCATAGGTTTATTCTAATCCAATTAGGGTTTTGAAACAATCTAAAGCATTTAAAAAATTCATTTGTGTCATTGGATTAACATTTAGGTCATTTTCGTCCTCCTTAGGCTTATTCTTGTCTAATTAGGATTTTTAACCAATCTTGTGCATCCAATAAGTTCATTTGTGTCATTGGATTAACAATTAGGTCATTTTCGTCCTCCTTAGGCTTATTCTTGCCCATGTAGGGTTTTTAAACAATCTTGTGCATCCAATAGGTCATGTTTGTGTCATTCGATTAACATTTAGGTAATTTTCTTCCTCGCCAGGCTTATTCTTGTCCAATTAGGGTTTTAACCAATATTGTGCATCCAATAGGTGTTTGTGTCATTGGATGAACATTTAGTTCATTATCGTGCTCCCTAGGTTTATTCTAGTCCAATTAGGGTTTTTAACCAATCTTGTGCATCTAATAAGTTCATTTGTGTCATTGGATTAACATTTAGGTCATTTTCGTCCTCCTTACACTTATTCTTGTCTCAATCTTGTGCATCCAATAAGTTCATTTGTGTCATTGGATTAACAATTAGGTCATTTTCGTCCTCCCTAGGCTTATTCTTGCCCATGTAGGGTTTTTAAACAATCTTGTGCATCCAATAGGTGTGTTTGTGTCATTGGATGAACATTTAGGTCATTTTCGTCCTCCCTAGGTTTATTCAAATACAATTAGGGTTTTTAACCAATCTTGTGCATCCAATAAGCTCATTGGTGTCATTTGATTTGCATTTAGGTAATTTTCATCCTCCTTAGGCTTATTCTTGTCCAATTAGGGTTTTTAACCAATCTTGTGCATCCAATATGTTCATTTGTGTCATTGAATTAACATTTAGGTCATTTTCATCCTCCCTAGGCTTCTTCTTGTCCAATTAGGGTTTTTAACCAATCTTGTGCATGAAATAAGTTCATTTGTGTCATTGGATGAACATTTAGGTCAATTTCGTCCTCCCTAGGCTTATTCTTGTCCAATTAGGGTTTTTAAACAATCTTGTGCATCCAATAGGTGTGTTTGTGTCATTGGATTAGGTCGTTTTCGTGCTCCCTAGGTTTATTCTAGTCCAATTAGGGTTTTTAACCAATCTTGTGCATTTAATAAGTTCATTTGTGTCATTGGATTAACATTTAAGTCATTTTCGTCCTCCCTAGGCTTATTCTTGTCCAATTAGGTTTTTTAACCAATCTTGTGCATCCAATAAGCGTGTTTGTGTCATTGGATGAACATTAAGGTCATTTTCGTCCTCCCTAGGCTTATTCTTGTCCATGTAGGGTTTTTAAATAATCTTGTGCATCCAATAGCTATGTTTGTGTCATTGGATGAACATTTAGGTCATTTTTGTCCTCCCTAAGTTTATTCTAATCCAATTAGGGTTTTTTACCAATCTTGTGCATCCAGTAAGTTCATTTGTGTCATTTGATTTACATTTAGGTAATTTTCGTCCTCCCTAGGCTTATTCTTGTCCAATTAGGGTTTTAAACCAATCTTGTGCATCCAATAGATGTGTTTGGGTCATTGGATTAACATTTAGGTCATTTTCGTCCTCCCTAGGCTTATTCTTGACCAATTAGGGTTTTTAACCAATCTTGTGCATCCAATAAGTTCATTTGTGTCATTGAATGAACAATTTGGTCATTTTAGTCCTCCCTAGGCTTATTCTTGTCCAATTAGGGTTTTTAAACAATCTTGTTCATCTATTAAGTTCATTTGGGTCATTGGATGAACATTTAGGTCATTTTCGTCCTCCGTAGGCTTATTCTT
>NW_027339431.1:286868-295672 GCF_000331145.2 Cicer arietinum | reverse complement strand
TGGATGAACATTTAGGTCATTTTCGTCCTCCGTAGGCTTATTCTTCCACAATTAGGGTTTTTAAACAATCTTGTCCATCCAATAAGTTCATTTGTGTCATTGGATGAACATTTAGGCCATTTTCGTCCTCCCTAGGCTTATTCTTGTCTAATTAGGGTTTTTAAAATATCTTGTGCATCCAATAGATGTGTTTGTGTAAATGGATGAACATTTAGGTCATTTTCGTCGTCGCTTGGTTAATTCTAGTCCAATTAGGGTTTTAAAACAATCTTGTGCATCCAAAAATTCATTTGTATAATTGGATTAACATTTAGGTCATTTTCGTCCTCCCTAGGCTTAATCTTGTCCAATTAGAGTATTTAACCAATCTTGTGCATACAATAAGTTCATTTGTGTCATTGGATGAACATTTAGGTCATTTTAGTCCAATTAGGGTTTTATACCAATCTTGTGCATCCAAAAATTCATTTGTGTCATTGGATTAACATTTTGGTCATTTTCGTCCTCCTTAGGCTTATTCTTGTCCAATTAGGGTTTTTAACCAATCTTGTGCGTCCAATATGTTCATTTGTATCATTGAATTAACATTTAGGTCATTTTCGTCCTCCCTAGGCTTATTCTTGTCCAATTATGGTATTTAACCACTCTTGTGCATACAATAAGTTCATTTGTGTCATTGGATGAACATTTAGGTCAATATCGTCCTCCCTAGGCTTATTCTAGTCCAATTAGGGTTTTTAAACAATCTTGTGCATCCAATAGATGTGTTTGTGTCATTGGATGAACATTTAGGTCATTTTCGTGCTCCCCAGGTTTACTCTAGTCCAATTAGGGTTTTTAACACATCTTGTGCATTTAATAAGTTCATTTGTGTCATTGGATTAACATTTAGGGCATTTTCGTCCTCCTTAGGCATATTCTTGTCTAATTAAGGTTGCCACCGGTAAGAGAAGTGGAATTCTTCATTGATTTGCACCCGGGAACGGGACCTATTTCAATGGCACCTTATCGAATGTCGCCATTGGAATTAAATGAGCTCAAAAGCCAAATTGAAGACTAGGGTTTTTAACCAATCTTGTGCATCCAATATGTTCATTTGTGTCATTGGATGAACATTTAGGTCATTTTCGTCCTCCCTAGGTTTATTCTAATCCAATTAGGGTTTTTAACCAATCTTGTGCATCCAATAAGCTCATTTGTGTCATTTGATTTACATTTAGGTAATTTTCGTCCCGCCTAGGCTTATTCTTGTCAATTTAGGGTTTTTAACCAATCTTGTGCATCCAATAAGTTCATTTGTGTCATTGGATTAACATTTAAGTCATTTTCGTCCTCCTTAGGCTTATTCTTGTCTTATGTCATTGGATGAACATTTAGGTTATTTTCGTCCCCCCTAGGTTTATTATAGTCCAATTTAGGGTTTTTAAACAATCTTGTGCATCCAATAGGTGTGTTTGTGTCATCGGATGAACATTTAGGTCATTTTCGTCCTCCCTAGGTTTATTCTAGTCCAATTACGGTTTTTAACCAATCTTGTGCATCCAATAGGTGTGTTTATGTCATTGGATGAACATTTAGGTTATTTTCGTCCCCCCTAGGTTTATTATAGTCCAATTTAGGGTTTTTATGTACCGGAAATTACAGATATGCGGAAAACGATTTTAGAAGAGGCGCATAAGAGTAAGCTGAGTATTCATCCTGGGGCAACAAAGATGTATCAGGATTTGAGGCAGAATTATTGGTGGCCAGGAATGAAGAAACATGTGGCGGAATATGTATCCACTTGTCTAACTTGTCAGAAAGCGAAGGTGGAACATCAGCGACCTGCTGGAATGTTGCAACCTTTAGATATACCTGAATGGAAGTGGGACAGCATTTCCATGGATTTTATAACCGGATTACCGAAGACAAGGAGGAAGAATGATTCTATATGGGTGATAGTGGACCGGCTGACTAAATCTGCTCACTTTTTGCCGGTAAGGACCACCTATAAGGTAGATCAGCTAACGGAGATCTACATTGCTGAAATTGTGAGGTTACACGGGGTACCATCGAGCATTGTATCAGACCGTGATCCGAAGTTCACATCGCATTTTTGGGGAGCATTGCACGAAGCGTTGGGAACGAAGCTACGATTGAGTTCAGCTTACCATCCACAAACGGACGGACAGACTGAAAGGACGAATCAGTCCTTGGAAGATCTGTTGAGAGCATGTGTTTTAGATGATAGGGGAAGTTGGGATGATGTACTTCCGTTGATTGAGTTCACTTACAACAATAGTTTCCACGCGAGCATTGGAATGGCACCTTATGAGGCTTTATATGGGCGCAAGTGTCAAACGCCCTTGTGTTGGTATAAAGACGGTGAGAATATGATTGTCGGACCAGAGATGGTGCAACAGACCACAGCTAAAGTAAGGAAGATCAAGGATAAAATGAAGACTTCACAAGATCGCCAGAAGAGTTACGCGGACAAGCGTCGCAGACTTTTGGAATTCGAACAGGGTGACCATGTATTTCTGAGAGTCACACCTACTACTGGAGTAGGTAGAGCCTTGAAATCGAAGAAGTTGACTCCGAAATTCATTGGACCATATCAGATTTCTGCACGAATTGGGCCGGTTGCTTATCGGATTGCATTACCTCCGATACTGTCCAATATTCATGACGTGTTTCATGTGTCACAGTTGAGGAAATATCTCGCAGATCCATCTCACGTGATCGAACCAGACACAATCCAGCTAAAGGATAACCTGTCGTTCGAAGTACCACCCATGAGAATTGATGACAGGAAGATTAAGCGGTTGAGGACCAAGGATGTTTCGTTGGTCAAGGTGATCTGGAACCCAATTACTGGAGATGCGACTTGGGAACTGGAGAGCAAGATGAGGGAACAACACCCAGAGTTATTTATCGATGCATAGTTTCGAGGACGAAACTAATTTTAGGGGGGGAGTAATGTAAGACCCATAATTTTAAAGTACCATTTATGTATTTTTGGTGTATTTTGGATTTTGGCTCGGAGGCTTTTAAGCCAAAGTTAATAATATTTTGGAGTTTTATAATCAAAAAGATATTTTGAGGCCAATTAAAATTTCTCGTCGATAAATAAATTGAAATTAACTGCGGTGAATCCTTTACGGATGATTTAATGCGTTTCGGGTGAAACGGTAACTTAACAAATATCTAGATTTTTTGAGATATTGTTAAGTTATATTTATTATCTAGTTATGTTTGTTTGGAGGGAAAAAGAAAGGAAAACTAGAAGGAAGGAAAAGGAAAAGAAAAGAGTATATAAAGGAAAGAAGGAAAAGGGAAGAAAGGAAAAACAAAGGAAAGAAAAAGAAAGGAAGGAAAATTGGAATTTTCCATCTTCTTCCTCTGATCGACCGCGAAGCTTTTCCCTCCTTTCTCCCATTTTCATTTTCGTCGCTTTCTTTTCTTCCAAACTAGTAACCCAAGGTTGGGTGAGAGTTAGAACAAGGATTTCGCAACTCCACTCTTCATCTTTGATTCGAAAACGAAGAAAAACGGTATTTGAGATCCAAACACAAACCCCTCCGTTTCTTCTAGATCCAAGCTTCATTTCTCGAAGAGGTAGAAGGGAAAGTTGCTCACCACCCCGCTACGGTGCTAGTGAACTAATGTTTACGATTTACTATTTAGTAATTCGTGTTGACCCGTGATAGGTGACACCTTGGTAAACTGTATTGACCCGTGATAGGTTGTACGTTTACGATTTACTATTTAGTAATTCGTGTTGACCCGTGATAGGTGACACCTTGGTAAACTGTACTGACCCGTGATAGGTTGTACGTTTACGATTTACTATTTAGTAATTCGTGTTGACCCGTGATAGGTGACACCTTGGTAAACTGTATTGACCCGTGATAGGTTGTACGTTTACGATTTACTATTTAGTAATTCGTGTTGACCCGTGATAGGTGACACCTTGGTAAACTGTATTGACCCGTGATAGGTTGTACGTTTACGATTTACTATTTAGTAATTCGTGTTGACCCGTGATAGGTGACACCTTGGTAAACTGTATTGACCCGTGATAGGTTGTACGTTTACGATTTACTATTTAGTAATTCGTGTTGACCCGTGATAGGTGACACCTTGGTAAACTGTACTGACCCGTGATAGGTTGTACGTTTACGATTTACTATTTAGTAATTCGTGTTGACCCGTGATAGGTGACACCTTGGTAAACTGTGCTGACCCGTGATAGGTGGTACGTTTACGAGTTACTATTTAGAAAATCGCGTTGACCCGTGATAGGTGACACCATGGTAACTGTACTGACCCGTGATAGGTGGTACGTTTACGATTTACGTTTTTGGTAAATTGTGTTGACCCGTGATAGGTGACACCATGGTAACTGTACTGACCCGTGATAGGTGGTACGTTTACGATTTACGTTTTTGGTAAATTGTGTTGACCCGTGATAGGTGACACCATGGTAACTGTACTGACCCGTGATAGGTGGTACGTTTACGATTTACGTTTTTGGTGAATTGTGCTGACCCGTGATAGGTGGCACCTAGGTAAACAGTACTGGTCTGTGATAGGCGGTACGTTTACGATTCCCGCTTTTTCTTTTAGTAAATCGTGTTGACCCGTGATAGGTGACACCTCGGTAAACTGTACTGACCCGTGATAGGTGGTACGTTTATGATTTACGCATTTTAGTAAATCGTGCTGACCCGTGATAGGTGGCACCTCGGTAATTGGTACTTTGGCCTGCGATAGGCGGTACGATTATGATTTACGGCCCTTCGAGGAGGGTTTTGGTTTGGAATTCCGAGTCCATGCATTTTGGCATATACGCATTGCATTAGGGTGCTTGGCACGCGAGTCGTGGTTGATTTGAGTTTTATGATTAAGTGATTTGAATTTGAGTCGTTGTGGTAATTGCGTTGAAAATGCTAAGTGTTATGTGTTGATTGTTGTGTGTAAGTATGATGGTTATCGAGATCCCAATTTTCGTGGTAATCGCGTAGGAATTGCTAAGTGTTAGGTTGTGAACTTGATTAGGAATGACTTGGGTTAATTCATGAATTTTTGGAAAAATGATCAGGGAAATCGATTTCCCAATCGATTGGATGGTAGACAGGGACTTGGCCAAATGGACAAAATCGATTAGCCAATCGATTTTGTAATCAGTTTTCGAAAATCATTTACGAAATTGATTGCCCAATCGATTGGGCTTAAGTCAGGGACTCATCCATATTCGACCAAATCGATTTAGAAATCGATTGGTTTAAATCATGGGGGCTCAGTACTCACTCAATGGATTGCCAAATCGATTGATTCAGCCCAGGATTCTGTTTTCATTAAAAACCCTCACCCCAATCGATTTCCCAATCGATTGGCTCAGTGAAAATCCTCAGTTTGGGTTAGATGATTGATTTCTCATTAACTTATCCATGTCTTGATTTGTTATGTGTTAATTAGGAGATTGAGAACTTCATTTTACTTTCATTTTAATTGGCAAAGTATTATATGAACTTTTAGCATATTGAAAATCCTGTTAAGGTGCATGCCTAGTTGAAAAGTTATTTTGAGCATTTAAAAACCTTAATTGCTATGTGTTAACTGTTATTTTTTTTGGTTGGTGACCCTTTACAATTATTGTGGAAATCTGGGCTTTGCCCTCAGATGAGAGTCAGGACGGTCCTACCGGTTCGTACCCTACGGACGGGAATGGAGATGGGAACGCGTGACTGCAGTTACGTTAGGAGGATCTCACAGGGCGAGTGGAGATACTCAGGGTGTATAGCTTTTTGGTAGGATGATCAGATTAGGACGATGTATAGGGACTAGGTGTCCTTCTTTTTGGATTGGAGTATTTTTAGTTTGGAAAACTGTACTTATACTAATATTGTCAGTTTGACTTTTTACTTGAATGGGTTCCATGTACCATTTGTTGTTGTGTAAATGTTTTGGATTTATAATTGGAGAAACTTTTCCGCTGCTTGTAAATTATAATAACTCAATTATTTATCCAAAGGCAATTCCTGATTTAATTCTCTGTTTTATTTTAATTCCTTTTGAAAAAAAAAATATATACCCTCGCTTTGAAAAACGGGGTGTTACATCAATGGATGAACATTTAGGTCATTTTCGTCCAACTTTGGTTTATTCTAGTCCAATTAGGGTTTTTAACCAATCTTGTGCATCCACTAGGTGTGTTTATGTCATTGGATGAACATTTAGGTCATTTTCGTCCAACTTTGGTTTATTCTAGTCCAATTAGGGTTTTTAACCAATCTTGTGCATCCAATAGGTGTGTTTTTGTCATTGGATGAACATTTAGGTTATTTTCGTCCCCCCTAGGTTTATTATAGTCCAATTAGGGTTTTTAAACAATCTTGTGCATCCAAAAATTCATTGGTGTCATTGGATTAACATTTAGATCATTTTCGTCCTGCTTAGGCTTATTCTTGTCCAATTAGGGTTTTTAACCAATCTTGTGCATCCAATAAGTTCATTTGTGTCATTGGATGAACATTTAGGTCAACTTCGTTCTCCCTAGGCTTATTCTTGTCCAATTAGGGTTTTTAAACAATCTTGTGCATCCAATAGGTGTGTTTTTGTCATTGGATGAACATTTAGGTCGTTTTCGTGCTCCCAAGGTTTATTCTACTCCAATTAGGGTTTTTAACCAATCTTGTGCATTTAATAAGTTCATGTGTGTCATTGTATTAACATTTAGGTCATTTTCGTCCTCCCTAGGCTTATTCTTGTCCAATTAGGGTTTTTAACCATTCTTATGCAACCAATAAGTTTATTTTTGTCATTGGATTAACATTTAGGTCATTTTCGTCCTCCTTAGGCTTATTCTTGTCTAATTAAGATTTTGAACCAATCTTGTGCATCCAATAGGCGTGCTTGTGTCATTTGATTTACATTTAGGTCATTTTCGTCCTCCCTAGGCTTATTCTTGTCCATATAGGGTTTTTAACCAATCTTGTGCATCCAATAAGTTCATTTGTGTCGTTGAATTTACCATTAGGTAATTTTCGTCCTCCCTACGCTTATTCTTGTCCAATTAGGGTTTTTAAACAATCTTGTGCATCCAATAAGTTCATTTGTGTCAATGGATTAACATTTAAGTCATTTTCGTCCTCCCTACGCTTATTCTTGTCCAATTAGGGTTTTTAACCAATCTTGTGCATTTAATAAGTTCATTTGTGTCAATGGATTAACATTTAAGTCATTTTCGTCCTCCCTACGCTTATTCTTGTCCAATTAGGGTTTTTAACCAATCTTGTGCATTTAATAAGTTCATTTGTGTCAATGGATTAACATTTAAGTCATTTTCGTCCTCCTTAGGCTTATTCTGGTCTAATTAGGGTTTTAACCAATCTTGTGCATCCAATTGGTGTGCTTGTGACATTGGATGAGCATTTAGGTTATTTTCGTCCCCCCTAGGTTTATTATAGTCCAATTAGGGTTTTTAAACAATCTTGTGCATCCAAAAATTCATTGGTGTCATTGGAATAACATTTAGATCATTTTCGTCCTCCTTAAGCTTATTCTTGTCCAATTAAGGTTTTTAACCAATCTTGTGCATCCAATATGTTCATTTGTGTCATTGAATTAACATTTAGGTCATTTTCATCCTCCCTAGGCTTATTCTTGTCCAATTAGGGTTTTTAACCAATCTTGTGCGTGCAATAAGTTCATTTGTGTCATTGGATGAACATTTAGGTCAACGTCGTCCTCCCTAGGCTTATTCTTGTCTAATTAGGGTTTTTAAACAATCTTGTGCATCCAATAGGTGTGTTTGTGTCATTGGATGAACATTTAGGTCATTTTCGTCCTCCCTAGGTTTATTCTAATCCAATTAGGGTTTTTAACCAATCTTGTGCGTGCAATAAGTTCATTTGTGTCATTGGATGAACATTTAGGTCATTTTCGTCCTCCCTAGGCTTATTCTTGTCCAGTTAGGGTTTTTAACCAATCTTGTGCAACCAATAAGTTCATTTGAGTCATTGGTTAACATTTAGGTCATTTTCGTCCTCCTTAGGCTTATTCTTGTCTAATTAGGGTTTTGAACCAATCTTGTGCATCCAATAGGCGTGTTTGTGTCATTGGATGAACATTTAGGTCATTTTCGTCCTCCATAGGCTTATTCTTGTCCATATAGGGTTTGTAAATAATCTTGTGCATCCAATAGTTGTGTTTGTGTCATTGGATGAACATTTAGGTCATTTTCGTCCTCCCTAGGTTTATTCTAATCCAATTAGGGTTTTTAACCAATCTTGTGCATCCAATAAGTTCATTTGTGTCATTCGAATTACATTTACGTAATTTCCGTCCTCCCTAGGCTTATTCTTGTCCAATTAGGGTTTTTAACAAATCTTGTGCATCCAATAGGTTTGTTTGGGTCATTGGATTAACATTTAGGTCATTTTTGTCCTCCATAGGCTTTTTCTTGACCAATTACGGTTTTTAACCAATCTTGTGCATCCAATAAGTTCATTTGTGTCATTGGAAGAACATTTAGGTCAATTTCGTCCTCCCTTGGCTTATTCTTGTCCAATTAGGGTTTTCAAACAATCTTGTGCATCCAATAGGTTGTTTTTGTCATTGGATGAACAATTAGGTCATTTTCGTGCTCCCTAGGTTTATCCTGTTGATTATTATGACCTCGAAATAATCAGAATATATCAGTCTTTAACAAATTAAAGCAATATAGAAAATCGAATACGTCTAGCATACAATTAAGATCGAACATACAATCATACGATGCAAGATTTATTCAGATTCATACACACAGCGGAATTATAATG
>NW_027339431.1:285789-286240 GCF_000331145.2 Cicer arietinum | reverse complement strand
AGGCTTATTCTTGTCTAATTAGGGTTTTTAACCAATCTTGTGCATCCAATAGGCGTGTTTATGTCAATGGATGAAGATTTAGGTCATTTTCGTCCTCCCTAGGTTTATTCTAGTCCAATTAGGGTTTTTAACCAATCTTGTGCATCCAATAGGTGTGTTTGTGTCATTGGATGAAATTTAGGTTATTTTCGTCCCCCCTAGGTTTATTCTAGTCCAATTATGGTTTTTAACCAATCTTGTGCATCCAATAGGTGTGTTTGTGTCATTGGATGAACATTTAGGTTATTTTCGTCCCCCATAGGTTTATTCTAGTCCAATTAGGGTTTTTAAACAATCTTGTGCATCCAATAGGTGTGTTTATGTCATTGGATGAACATTGAGGTCATTTTCGTCCTCCCTAGGTTTATGCTAGTCCAATTAGGGTTTTTAACCAATCTTGTGCATCCAATAG
>NW_027339431.1:285299-285754 GCF_000331145.2 Cicer arietinum | reverse complement strand
TAGGTTTTTTAACAATTCTTGTGCATCCAAAAATTCATTTGTGTCATTGGATTAACATTTAGGTCATTTTCGTCCTCCTTAGGCTTATTCTTGTCCAATTAGGGTTTTTAACCAATCTTGTGCATCCAATATGTTCAATTGTGTCATTGAATTAACATTTAGGTCATTTTCAACCTCCCTAGGCTTGTTCTTGTCCAATTAGGGTTTTTAACCAATCTTTTGCATGCAATAAGTTAATTTGTGTCATTGGATGAACATTTAGGTCAATTTCGTTATCCCTAGACTTATTCTTGTCCAATTAGGGTTTTTAAACAATCTTGTGCATTTAATAAGTTCATTTGTGTCATTGGATTAACATTTAGGTCGTTTTCGTCCTCCTTAGGCTTATTCTTGTCTAATAAAGGTTTTTAACCAATCTTGTGCATCCAATAGGCGTGTTTGTGTCATTGGATGAA
>NW_027339431.1:278914-284906 GCF_000331145.2 Cicer arietinum | reverse complement strand
ATGTCAATGGATGAACATTTAGGTCATTTTCGTCCTCCCTAGGTTTATTCTAGTCCAATTAGGGTTTTTAAACAATCTTGTGCATCCAATAGGTGTGTTTGTGCCATTGGATGAACATTTAGGTTATTTTCGTCCCCCCTAGGTTTATTCTAGTCCAATTAGGGTTTTTAAACAATCTTGTTCATTCAAAAATTCATTTGTGTCATTGAATTAACATTTAGATCATTTTCGTCCTCCCTAGGCTTATTCTTGTCCAATTAAGGTTTTTAACCAATCTTGTGCATCCAATAGGTGTGTTTGTGCCATTGGATGAACATTTAGGTCATTTTCGTGCTCCCTAGGTTTAATCTAGGCCAATTGAGTTTTTAACCAATCTTGTGCATCCAATAGGTGTGTTTGTGTCGTTGGATGAACATTTAGGTCATTTTCGTGCTCCCTAGGTTTAATCTAGGCCAATTGAGTTTTTAACCAATCTTGTGCATTTAATAAGTTCATTTGTGTCATTGGATGAACATTTAGGTTATTTTCGTCCCCCCTAGGTTTATTCTAGTCCAATTAGGGTTATTAAACAATCTTGTGCATCCAAAAATTCATTTGTGTCATTCGATTAACATTTAGGTGATTTTCGTCCTCCTTAGGCTTATTCTTGTCCAATTAGGGTTTTTAACCAATCTTGTGCATCCAATATGTTCATTTGTGTCATTGAATTAACATTTAGGTCATTTTCGTCATCCCTAGGCTTATTCCTTTCCAATTAGGGTTTTTATCCAATCTTGTGCATGCAATAAGTTCATTTGTGTCATTGGATGATAATTTAGGTCAATTTCGTCCTCCCTGGGCTTATTCTTGTCCAATTAGGGTTTTTAAACAATTTTGTGCATCTAATAGGTGTGTTTGTGTCATTGGACGAACATTTAGGTTATTTTCCTCCCCCATAGGTTTATTCTAGTCCAATTAGGGTTTTTAAACAATCTTGTGCATTCAATAATTCATTTGTGTCATTGGATTAACATTTAGATCGTTTTCGTCCTCCCTAGGCTTATTCTTGTCCAATTAGGGTTTTTAACCAATCTTGTGCATCCAATATGTTCATTTGTGTCATTGAATTAACATTTGGTCATTTTCGTCCTCCCTAGGCTTATTCTTGTCCAATTAGGGTTTTTAAACAATCTTGTGCATCTAATAGGTGTGTTTGTGTCATCGGATGAACATTTAGGTCATTTTCGTCCCCCCTAGGTTTATTCTAGTCCAATTAGGGTTTTCAAACAATCTTGTGCATCCAATAGGTGTGTTTGTGTCATTGGACGAACATTTATGTTATTTTCGTCCCCCCTAGGTTTATTCTAATCCAATTAGGGTTTTTAGACAATCTTGTGCATCGAAAAATTTATTTGTGTCATTGGATTAACATTTAGATCATTTTCGTCTTCCTTAGGCTTATTCTTGTCCAATTAGGGTTTTTAACTAATCTTGTGCATGCAATAAGTTCATTTGTGTCATTGGATGAACATTTAGGTCATTTTCGTCCTCCCTAGGCTTATTCTTGTCCAATTAGGGTTTTTAACTAATCTTGTGCATGCAATAAGTTCATTTGTGTCATTGGATGAACATTTAGGTCAATTTCATCCTTCCTATGCTTATTCTTGTCCAATTAGGGTTTTTAAACAATCTTGTGCATCTAATAGGTGTGTTTGTGTCATCGGATGAACATTTAGGTTATTTTCGTCCCCCCTAGGTTTATTCTAATCCAATTAGGGGTTTTTAACCAATCTTAGGCATGATAAAATTTATTTGTGTCATTGGATTAACATTTAGATCATTTTCGTCCTCCTTAGGCTTATTCTTGTCCAATTAGGGTTTTTAACCAATCTTGTACATCCAATATGTTCATTTGTGTCATTGAATAAACATTTAGGTCATTTTCGTCCTCCCTAGGCTTATTCGTGTCCAATTAGGGTTTTTAAACAATGTTATGCATCTAATAGGTGTGTTTGTGTCATTGGATGAACATTTAGGTTATTTTCGTCCCCCATAGGTTTATTCTAGTCCAATTAGGGTTTTTAAACAATCTTGGGCATCCAAAAATTCATTTGTGTCATTGGATGAACAGTCATTTTCGTCCTCCCTAGGCTTATTCTTGTCTAATTAGGGTTTTTAAACAATCTTGGGCATCCAAAAATTCATTTGTGTCATTGGATGAACAGTCATTTTCGTCCTCCCTAGGCTTATTCTTGTCTAATTAGGGTTTTTAAACAATCTTGGGCATCCAAAAATTCATTTGTGTCATTGGATGAACAGTCATTTTCGTCCTCCCTAGGCTTATTCTTGTCTAATTAGGGTTTTTAAACAATCTTGGGCATCCAAAAATTCATTTGTGTCATTGGATGAACAGTCATTTTCGTCCTCCCTAGGCTTATTCTTGTCTAATTAGGGTTTTTAAACAATCTTGGGCATCCAAAAATTCATTTGTGTCATTGGATTAACATTTAGATCATTTTCGTCCTCCCTAGGCTTATTCTTGTCCAATTGGGGTTTTTAACCAATCTTGTGCATTTAATAAGTTCATTGGTGTCATTGGATTAACATTTAGGTCATTTTCATCCTCCCTAGGCTTATTCTTGTCCAAATAAGGTTTTTGACCAATCTTGTGCATCCAATAAGTTCATTTGTGTCATTGGATTAACATTTAGGTCATTTTCGTCCTCCTTAGGCGTATTCTTGTCTAATTAGTGTTTTTAACCAATCTTGTGCATCCAATAGGCGTGTTTGTGTCATATGATGAACAGTTAGGTCATTTTCGTCCTCCCTAGGCTTATTCTTGTCCATGTAGGGTTTTTAAATAATCTTGTGCATCCAATAGGTGTGTTTGTGTAATTTGATGAACATTTAGGTCATTTTCGTCCTCCCTAGGTTTATTCTAATCCTATTTGGATTTTTAACCAATCTTGTGCATCCAATAAGTTCATTTATGTCATTTGATTTACAATTAGGTAATTTTCCTCCTCCCAAGGCTTATTCTTGTCCAATTAGGGTTTTTAATCAATCTTGTGCATCCAATACGTGTGTTTGGGTCATCGGATTAACATTTAGGTCATTTTCATCCTCCCTAGGTTTATTCTAGTCCAATTAGGGTTTTTAACCAATCTTGTGCATTTAATAAGTTCATTTGTGTCATTGGATTAACATTTAGGTCATTTTCATCCTCCCTAGGTTTATTCTAGTCCAATTAGGGTTTTTAACCAATCTTGTGCATCCAACAGGCGTGTTTGTGTCATTGGATGAACATTTAGGCCATTTTCGTCCTCCCTAGGCTTATTCTTGTCCATGTAGGGTATTTAAACAATCTTGTGCATCCAATAGGTGTGTTTATGTCAATGGATGAACATTTAGGTCATATTCGTCCTCCCTAGGTTTATTATAGTCCAATTAGGGTTTTTAAACAATCTTGTGCATCCAATAGGTGTGTTTGTGTCATTGGATGAACATTTAGGTTATTTTCGTCCCCCCTAGGTTTATTCTAGTCCAATCAGGGATTTTAAACAATCTTGTGCATCCAAAAATTCATTTGTGTCATTGGATTAACATTTAGTTCATTTTCGTCCTCCTTAGGCTTATTCTTGTCCAATTAGGGTTTTTAACCAATCTTGTGCATCCAATATGTTCATTTGTGTCATTGAATTAACATTTAGGTCATTTTCGTCCTCCCTAGACTTATTCTTTTCCAAATAGGGTTTTTAACCAAACTTGTGCATCCAATAGGTGTCTTTGTGTCGTTGGTTGAACATTTAGGCCATTTTTGTCCCTCCTTTGCTTATTCTTTTCCAATTTGGGTTTTTAAACAATCTTGTGCATCCATTAAGTTCATTTGTGTCATTGGATGAACATTTAGTTCATTTTCGTCCTCCCTTGGCTTATTCTTGTCCAATTAGGGTTATTAACCAATCTTGGGCATCCAATAGGTATGTTTGTGTCATTGGATGAACATTTAGGTCATTTTCGTCCTCCCTTGGCTTATTTTTGTCCAATTAGGGTTTTTAACCAATCTTGTGCATCCAATAGGTGTGTTTGTGTCATTGGATGAACATTTAAGTCATTTTCGTCCTCCCTAGGTTTATTGTAGTTCAATCAGGGTTTTTAACCAATTTTAGGCACCCAATAGATGTTGTGTCATTGGATGAAAATTTAGGTCATTTTCGTCCTCCCTTGGCTTATTCTTGTCCAATTGGGGTTTTTAACCAATCTTGTGCATCCAATAGGTGTGTTTGTGTCATTGGATGAACATTTAGGTCATTTTCATCCTCCCTAGCGTTATTCCTGTCCAATTAGGGTTTTTAACCAATCTTGTGCATCCAATACTTTCATTTGTGTCATTTGATGAACATTAAGGTCATTTTCGTCCTCCCTAGGTCTATTCTAGTCCAATTAGGGTTTTTAACCAATCTTGTGCATCCAATAGGTGTGTTTGTGTCATTGGATTAACATTTAGGTCAATTTCGTCCTCCCTAGGCTTATTCTTGTCCAATTAGGGTTTTTAAACAATCTTGTGCATCTAATAGGTGTGTTTGTGTGATTGGATGAACATTTAGGTTTTTTCGTCCCCCCTAGGTTTATTCTAGTCCAATTAGGGTTTTTAAACAAACTTGTGCATTCAAAAATTCATTTGTGTCATTGGATTAACATTTAGATCATTTTCGTCCTCCGTAGGCTTATTCTTGTCCAATTTGGGTTTTTAACCAATCTTGTGCATTTAATAAGTTCATTTGTGTCATTGGATTAACATTTAGGTCATTTTCATCCTCCATAGGCTTATTCTTGTCCAATTAAGGTTTTTAACCAATCTTGTGCATCCAATAAGTTCATTTGTGTCATTGGATTAACATTTAGGTCATTTTCGTCGTCCTTAGGCTTATTCTTGTCTAAATAGTGTTTTTAACCAATCTTGTGCACCCAATAGGCGTGTTTGTGTCATTCGTTGAACATTTAGGTCATTTTCAGCCTCCCTATGCTTATTCTTGTCCATGTAGGGTTTTTAAATAATCTTGTGCATCCAATAGGTGTGTTTGTGTAATTTGATGAACATTTAGGTCATTTTCGTCCTTCCTTGGCTTATTTTTGTCCAATTAGGGTTTTTAACCAATCTTGTGCATCCAATAGGTGTGTTTGTGTAATTTGATGAACATTTAGGTCATTTTCGTCCTTCCTTGGCTTATTTTTGTCCAATTAGGGTTTTTAACCAATCTTGTGCATCCAATAGGTGTGTTTGTGTCATTGGATGAACATTTCAGTCATTTTTGTCCTCCCTAGGTTTATTCTAGTTCAATCAGGGTTTTTAACCAATTTTAGGCACCCAATAGATGTTTTGTGTCATTGGATGAACATTTAGGTCATTTTCGTCCTCCCTAGGTTTATTCTAATCCAATTAGGGTTTTTAACCAATCATGTGCATCCAATAGGCGTGTTTGTGTCATTGGATGAACATTTAGGTCATTTTCGTCCTTCCTAGGCTTATTCTTGTCCAATTAGGGTTTTTAACCAATCATGTGCATCCAATAGGCGTGTTTGTGTCATTGGATGAACATTTAGGTCATTTTCGTCCTTCCTAGGCTTATTCTTGTCCAATTAGGGTTTTTAACCAATCATGTGCATCCAATAGGCGTGTTTGTGTCATTGGATGAACATTTAGGTCATTTTCGTCCTTCCTAGGCTTATTCTTGTCCAATTAGGGTTTTTAACCAATCATGTGCATCCAATAGGCGTGTTTGTGTCATTGGATGAACATTTAGGTCATTTTCGTCCTCCCTAGGCTTATTCTTGTCCAATTAGGGTTTTTAACCAATCTTGGGCAGCCAAAAAGTTCATTTGTGTCATTGGATTAACATTTAGGTCATTTTCTTCCTCCCTAGGCTTATTCTTTCCAATTAGGGTTTTTAAACAATCTTGTGCATCCAATAAGTTCATTTGTGTCATTTGGTGAACAATTAGGTGATTTTCG
>NW_027339431.1:272541-278466 GCF_000331145.2 Cicer arietinum | reverse complement strand
CCAATTAGGGTTTTTAACCAATCTTGTGCATTTAATAAGTTCATTTGTGTCATTGGATTAACATTTAGGTCATTTTCGTCCTCCTTAGGCTTATTCTTGTCTAATTAGGGTTTTTAACCAATCTTGTGCATTTAATAAGTTCATTTCTGTCATTGGATTAACATTTAGGTCGTTTTCGTCCTCCCTAAGCTTATTTTTATCCAATTAGGGTTTTTAAACAATCTTGTGGATCCATTAAGTTCATTTGTGTCATTGGATGAACATTTAGGTCATTTTCGTCCTCCCTAGGCTTATTCTTGTCCAATGAGGGTTTTTAACAAATATTGTGCATCCAATAGGTGTGTTTGTGTCATTGGATGAACATTTAGGTCATTTTCGTCCTCCCTAGGCTTATTCTTGTCCAATGAGAGTTTTTAACAAATCTTGTGCATCCAATAGGTGTGTTTGTGTCATTGGATGAACATTTAGGTCATTTTCGTCGTCCCTAGGTTTATTCTAATCCAATTAGGGTTTTTAACCAATCTTCTGCATCCACAAATTCATTTGTGTCATTGGATTAACATTTAGGTGATTTTCGTCCTCCCTAGGCTTACGCTTTTCCAATTTGGGTTTTTAACCAATCTTGTGCATCCAATATGTTCATTTGGGTCATTGGATTAACTTTTAGGTCATTTTCGTCGTCCATAGGCTTATTCTTGTCCAATTAGGGTTTTTAACCAATCTTGTGCATGCAATAAGTTCATTTGTGTCATTGGATGAACATTTAGGTCAATTTCGTCCTCCGTAGGCTTGTTCTTGTCCAATTAGGGTTTTCAAACAATCTTGTGCGTCCAATAAGTTTATTTGTGTCATTGGATGAACATTTAGGTCATTTTCGTCCTCCCTAGGCTTATTCTTGTACAATTAGGGTTTTCAAACAATCTTGTGAATCCAATAAGTTTATTTGTGTCATTGGATGAACATTTAGGTCATTTTCGTCCTCCCTAGGCTTATTCTTCTCCAATGAGGGTTTTTAACAAATCTTGTGCATCCAATAGGTGTGTTTGTGTCATTGGATGAACATTTAGGTCATTTTCGTCCTCCCTAGGTTTATTCTAGTCCAATTAGAGTTTTTAAACAATCTTGTGCATCCAAAAATTCATTTGTGTCATTGGATTAACAGTTAGGTCATTTTCGTCCTCCCTACACTTATTCTTGTCCAATTAGGGTTTTTAAACAATCTTGTGCATCCAGAAATTCATTTGTGTCATTGGATTAACATTTAGGTGATTTTCGTCCTCCTTAGGCTTATTCTTGTCCAATTAGGGTTTTTAACCAATCTTGTGCATCCAATATGTTCATTTGTGTCATTAAATTAACTTTTAGGTCATTTTCGTCTTCCCCAGGCTTATTCTTGTCCAATTAGGGTTTTTAACCAATCTTGTGCATGCAATAAGTTCATTTGTGTCATTGGATTAACATTTAGGTCAATTTCGTATTCCCTAGGCTTATTCTTGTCCAATTAGGGTTTTTAACCTATCTTGTGCATCCAATATGTTCATTTGTGTCATTGGATTAACATTTAGGTCATTTTCGTCCTCCTTAGACTTATTCTTGTCCAATTAAGGTTTTTAACCAATCTTGTGCATGCAATAAGTTCATTTGTGTCATTGGATTAACATTTAGGTCATTTTCGTCCTCCTTAGGCTTATTCTTGTCTAATTAGGGTTTTTAACCAATCTTGTGCATCCAATAGGCGTGTTTGTGTCATTGGATGAACATTTAGGTCATTTTCGTCCTCCCTAGGCTTATTCTTGTCCATGTAGGGTTTTTAAACGATTTGGTGAATCCAGTAGGTGTGTTTATATTAATGGATGAACATTTAGGTCATTTTCGTCCTCCCTAGGTTTATTCTATTCCAATTAGGGTTTTCAAACAATCTTGTGCATCCAATAGGTGTGTTTGTGTTATTGGATGAACATTTAGGTTATTTTCGTCCCCCCTAGGTTTATTCTAATCCAATTAGGGTTTTTAAACAATCTTGTGCATCTAATAGGTGTGTTTGTGTCATCGGATGAACATTTAGGTTATTTTCGTCCCCCCTAGGTTTATTCTAATCCAATTAGGGTTTTTAAACAATCTTGTGCATCTAATAGGTGTGTTTGTGTCATCGGATGAACATTTAGGTTATTTTCGTCCCCCCTAGGTTTATTCTAATCCAATTAGGGTTTTTAAACAATCTTGTGCATCGAAAAATTTATTTGTGTCATTGGATTAACATATAGATCATTTTCGTCCTCCTTAGGCTTATTCTTGTCCAATTAGGGTTTTTAACCAATCTTGTGCATCCAAAAATTCATTTGTGTCATTGGATGAACATTTATGTCATTTTCATCCTCCCTAGGCTTATTCTTGTGCAATTAGGGTTTTTAACCTATCTTGTGCATCCAAAAATTCATTTGTGTCATTGGATGAACATTTATGTCATTTTCATCCTCCCTAGGCTTATTCTTGTGCAATTAGGGTTTTTAACCTATCTTGTGCATCCAAAAATTCATTTGTGTCATTGGATGAACATTTATGTCATTTTCATCCTCCCTAGGCTTATTCTTGTGCAATTAGGGTTTTTAACCTATCTTGTGCATCCAAAAATTCATTTGTGTCATTGGATGAACATTTATGTCATTTTCATCCTCCCTAGGCTTATTCTTGTCCAATTAGGGTTTTTAACCAATCTTTTGCATCCAATATGTTGATTTGTGTCATTGAATTAAGATTTAGGTCATTTTCGTCCTCCCTAGGCTTATTCTTGTCCAATTAGGGTTTTTAACCAATCTTGTGCATCCAATAGGTGTGTTTGTGTCATTGGATGAAGATTTAGGTAATTTTCGTCATCCCTAGACTTATTCTTGTCCAAATAGGGTTTTTAACCAAACTTGTGCATCCAATAGGTGTCTTTGTGTCGTTGGTTGAACATTTAGGCCATTTTTGTCCTTCCTTTGCTTATTCTTTTCCAATTAGGGTTTTTAACCAATCTTGTGCATCCATTAAGTTCATTTGTGTCATTCGATGAACATTTAGTTCATTTTCGTCCTCCCTTGGCTTATTCTTGTCCAATTAGGGTTATTAACCAATCCTGTGCATCCAATAGATATGTTTGTGTCATTGGATGAACATTTAGGTCATTTTCGTCCTCCCTTGGCTTATTTTTGTCCAATTAGGGTTTTTAACCAATCTTGTGCATCCAATAAGTTCATTTGTATCATTGGATGAACATTTAGGTCATTTTCGTCCTCCCTTGGCTTATTTTTGTCCAATTAGGGTTTTTAACCAATCTTGTGCATCCAATAAGTTCATTTGTATCATTGGATGAACATTTAGGTCATTTTCGTCCTCCCTTGGCTTATTTTTGTCCAATTAGGGTTTTTAACCAATCTTGTGCATCCAATAGGTGTGTTTGTGTCATTGGATGAACATTTAAGTCATTTTCGTCCTCCCTAGGTTTATTCTAGTTCAACCAGGGTTTTTAACCAATTTTAGGCACCCAATAGGTGTTTTGTGTCATTGGATGAACGTTTAGGTCATTTTCCTCCTCCCTTGGCTTATTCTTGTCCAATTAGGGTTTTTAAACAATCTTGTGCATCTAATAGGTGTGTTTGTGTCATTGGATTAACATTTAGGTCACTTTCATCCTCCCTAGGCTTATTCTTGTCCAATTAGGATTTTTATTCAATCTTGTGCATCCAATAAGTTCATTTGGGTCATTGGATTAACATTTAGGTCACTTTCATCCTCCCTAGGCTTATTCTTGTCCAATTAGGGTTTTTAAACAATCTTGTGCATCTAATAGGTGTGTTTGTGTGATTGGTTGAACATTTAGGTTTTTTCGTCCCCCCTAGGTTTATTCTAGTCAAATTAGGGTTTTTAAACAATCTTGTGCATTCAAAAATTCATTTGTGTCATTGGATTAACATTTAGATCATTTTCGTCCTCCCTAGGCTTATTCTTGTCCAATTGGGGTTTTTAACCAATCTTGTGCATTTAATAAGTTCATTGGTGTCATTGGATTAACATTTAGGTCATTTTCATCCTCCCTAGGCTTATTCTTGTCCAAATAAGTCATTGGATTAACATTTAGGTCACTTTCATCCTCCCTAGGCTTATTCTTGTCCAATTAAGGTTTTTAACCAATCTTGTGCATCCAATAAGTTCATTTGTGTCATTGGATTAACATTTAGGTCATTTTCGTCCTCCTTAGGATTATTCTTGTCTAATTAGTGTTTTTAACCAATCTTGTGCACCCAATAGGCGTGTTTGTGTTATTCGATGAACATTTAGGTCATTTTCGTCCTCCCTATGCTTATTCTTGTCCATGTAGGGTTTTTAAATAATCTTGTGCATCCAATAGGTGTGTTTGTGTAATTTGATGAACACTTAGGTCATTTTCGTCCTCCTTAGGTTTATTCTAATCCAATTTGGATTTTTAACCAATCTTGTGCATCCAATAAGTTCATTTATGTCATTGGATTAACATTTAGGTCATTTTCGTCCTCCCTGGACTTATTCTTGTCCAATTAGGGGTTTTAACCAATCTTGTGCATCCAATAGGTGTGTTTGGGTCATTGGATTAACATTTAGGTCATTTTCATCCTCTCTAGGTTGATTGTAGTCCAATTAGGGTTTTTAACCAATCTTGGGCATCCAAAAATTCATTTGTGTCATTGGATTAACAATTGGGTCATTTTCTTCCTCCCTAGGCTTATTCTTTCCAATTAGGGTTTTTAAACAATCTTGTGCATCCAATAAGTTCATTTGTGTCATTAAATGAACAATTAGGTGATTTTCATCCTCAATAGGCTTATTCTTGTCTAATTAGAGTTTTTAACCGATCTTGTGCATGCAATAAGTTCATTTGTGTCATTGGATAAATATTTAGGTCATTTTCGTCCTCCCTAGGCTTATTCTTGTCTAATTAGGGTTTTTAACCAATCTTGTGCATCCAATAGGGGTGTTGGTGTCATTGGATGAACATTTAGGTCAATTTCGTCCTCCCTAGGCTTATTCTTGTCTAATTAGGGTTTTTAACCAATCTTGTGCATCCAATAGGGGTGTTGGTGTCATTGGATGAACATTTAGGTCAATTTCGTCCTCCCTAGGCTTATTCTTGTCTAATTAGGGTTTTTAACCAATCTTGTGCATCCAATAGGGGTGTTGGTGTCATTGGATGAACATTTAGGTCAATTTCGTCCTCCCTAGGCTTATTCTTGTCTAATTAGGGTTTTTAACCAATCTTGTGCATCCAATAGGGGTGTTGGTGTCATTGGATGAACATTTAGGTCAATTTCGTCCTCCCTAGGCTTATTCTTGTCTAATTAGGGTTTTTAACCAATCTTGTGCATCCAATAGGGGTGTTGGTGTCATTGGATGAACATTTAGGTCAATTTCGTCCTCCCTAGGCTTATTCTTGTCTAATTAGGGTTTTTAACCAATCTTGTGCATCCAATAGGGGTGTTGGTGTCATTGGATGAACATTTAGGTCAATTTCGTCCTCCCTAGGCTTATTCTTGTCTAATTAGGGTTTTTAACCAATCTTGTGCATCCAATAGGGGTGTTGGTGTCATTGGATGAACATTTAGGTCAATTTCGTCCTCCCTAGGCTTATTCTTGTCTAATTAGGGTTTTTAACCAATCTTGTGCATCCAATAGGGGTGTTGGTGTCATTGGATGAACATTTAGGTTATTTTCGTCCCCCCTAGGTTTATTCTAATCCAATTAGGGTTTTTAAACAATCTTATGCATAGGAAAATTTATTTGTGTCATTGGATTAACATGTAGATCATTTTCGTCCTCCTTAGGCTTATTCTTGTCCAATTAGGGTTTTTAACCAATCTTGTGCATCCAATATGTTCATTTGTGTCATTGAATAAACATTTAGGTCATTTTCGT
>NW_027339431.1:272194-272497 GCF_000331145.2 Cicer arietinum | reverse complement strand
TGCAATAAGTTCATTTGTGTCATTGGATGAACATTTAGGTCAATTTCGTCCTTCCTTGGCTTATTCTTGTCCAATTAGGGTTTTTAAACAATCTTGTGCATCTAATAGGTGTGTTTGTGTCATCGGATGAACATTTAGGTTATTTTCGTCCCCTCTAGGTTTATTCTAGTCCAATTAGGGTTTTTAAACAATCTTGGGCATCCAAAAATTCATTTGTGTCATTGGATTAACATTTAGGTGATTTTCGTCCTACTTAGGCTTATTCTTGTCCAATTAGGGTTTTTAACCAATCTTGTGCATCCA
>NW_027339431.1:271318-271694 GCF_000331145.2 Cicer arietinum | reverse complement strand
ACACAAATGAACTTATTGCATGCACAAGATTGGTTAAAAACCCTAATTAGACAAGAATAAACCGAGGTAGGGCGAAAATGACCTAAATGTTCATCCAATGATCATCTAAATGTTCATCTAATTGGAATAGAATAAACCTAGGGAGGACGAAAGGGACTTAAATGTTAATCAAATGACACAAATGAACTTATTGCATGCACAAGAATGGTTAAAAAACTTAATTGGACAAGAATGAGTCTAGGTAGGACGAAAATGACCTAAATGTTAATCCAATGACACAAATGAAATTATTGGATGCACAAGATTGGTTAAAAACCCTAATTGGACAATAATAAGTCTAAGGACGATGAAAATGACCTAAATGTTAATCCAATGA
>NW_027339431.1:269477-270658 GCF_000331145.2 Cicer arietinum | reverse complement strand
AAATGTTCATCCAATGACACAAATGAACTTATTGGATGCACAAGATTGGTTAAAAACACTAATTGGACAAGAATAAGCCTAGGGAGGACGAAAATAACCTAAATGTTCATCCAATGACACAAATGAACTTATTACATGCACAATATTGGTTAAAAACCCTAATTGGACAAGAATAAGCCTAGGGAGGACGAAAATGACCTAAATGTTCATCCAATGACACAAATGAACTTATTGGATGCACAAGATTGGTTAAAAATCCTAATTGAACTAGAATCAACCTAGGAAGGACGAAAAGGACTTAAATATTAATCCAATGACACAAATAAAATTATTGGATACACAAGATTGGTTAAAAACCCTAATTGGACAATAATAAGTGTAAGGAGGACAAAAATGACCTAAATGTTATTCCAATGACACAAATGAACTTATTGTATGCACAAGATTGGTTAAATACCTTAACTGGACAAGAATAAGTCTAAGGAGGACGAAAATGACCTAAATGTTAAGCCAATGACACAACTGAACATATTGGATGCACAAGATTGGTTAAAAACCCTAATTGGACAAGAATAAGTGTAAGGAGGACAAAAATGACCTAAATGTTATTCCAATGACACAAATGAACTTATTGTATGCACAAGATTGGTTAAATACCTTAACTGGACAAGAATAAGTCTAAGGAGGACGAAAATGACCTAAATGTTAAGCCAATGACACAACTGAACATATTGGATGCACAAGATTGGTTAAAAACCCTAATTGGACAAGAATAAGCCTAGGGAGGACGAAAATGACCTAAATGTACATCCAATAACACAAATGAACTTATTGCATGCACAAGATTGGTTAAAAACCTTAATTGGACAAGAATAAGTCTAGGGAGGACGAAAATGACCTAAATGTTCATCCAATGACACAAACACACCTATAGGATGCACAAGATTGGTTAAAAACCCTAATTGGGCTAGAATAAACCTAGGGAGGACGAAAATGACCTAAATGTAAATCCAATGATACAAATGAACATATTGGATGCACAAGATAGGTTAAAAACCCTATTTGAACAACAATAAGCCTAGGGAAGACGAAAATGACCTAAATGTTAATCCAATGACACAAATGAACTTATTGGATGCACAAGATTGGTTAAAAACCTTAATTGGACAAGAATAAGTCTA
>NW_027339431.1:251643-251887 GCF_000331145.2 Cicer arietinum | reverse complement strand
TATTGGATGCACAAGATTGGTTAAAAACCCTAATTGGACTAGAATATTCCTAGGGAGGACGAAAATGACCTAAATGTTAATCCAATGACACAAATGAACATATTGGATGCACAAGGTAGGTTAAAAACCCTATTTGAACAACAATAAGCCTAGGGAAGACGAAAATGACCTAAACGTTAATCCAATGACACAAATGAACTTATTGCATGCACAAGATTGGTTAAAAACCTTAATTGGACAAGAA
>NW_027339431.1:251213-251469 GCF_000331145.2 Cicer arietinum | reverse complement strand
ATAAGCCTAGGGAGGAAGAAAATGACCTAAATGTTCATCCAATGATACAAATGAACTTATTGGATGCACAAGATTGGTTAAAAACCCTAATTGGACTAGAATAAACCTAGGAAGGATGAAAAGGACTTAAATGTTAATCCAATGACACAAATGAACATATTGGATGCACAAGGTAGGTTAAAAACCCTATTTAAACAACAATAAGCCTAGGGAAGACGAAAATGACCTAAACGTTAATCCAATGACACAAATGAAC
>NW_027339431.1:246222-250713 GCF_000331145.2 Cicer arietinum | reverse complement strand
TATTGGATGCACAAGATTGGTTAAAAACCCTAATTGGACAAGAATAAGCCTAGGGAAGACGAAAATGACCTAAATGTTCATCCTATGACACAAATGAACTTATTGGATGCACAAGATTGTTTAAAAACCTTAATTGGACAAGAATAAGTCTGGGTAGGACGAGAATGACCTAAATGTTAATCCAATGACACAAATGAACTTATTGGATGCACAAGATTGGCTAAAGACCCTAATTGGACAAGAATAAGCCTAGGGAGGACGAAAATGACCTAAATGTTCATCCAATGACACAAATTAACTTATTGCATGCAGAAGATTGGTTAAAAACGTTAATTGGACAAGAATAAGTCTAGGGAGGACGAAAATGGCCTAAATGTTCATCCAATGACACAAACAAACCTATTGGATGCACAAGATTCGTTAAAAACCCTAATTGGACTAGAATAAACCTAGGGAGGACGTAAATGACTTAAATGTTAATCCAATGACACAAAGGAACTTATTGCATGCACAAGATTGGTTAAAAACCTTAAATGGACAAGAATAAGTCTAGGTAGGACGAAAATGACCTAAATGTTAATCCAATGACACAAAAGGACTTATTGGATGCACAAGATTGGTTAAAAACCTTAATTGGACAAGAATAAGTCTAGGGAGGACAGAAATGACCTAAATGTTAATCCAATGACACAAAGGAACTTATTGCATGCACAAGATTGGTTAAAAACCTTAATTGGACCAGAATAAGTCTAGGAAGGACGAGAATGACCTAAATGTTCATCCAAGGACACAAATGAACTTATTGGATGCACAAGATTGGTTAAAAACCCTAATTGGACAAGAAACTTATTGGATGCCCAAGATTGGTTAAAAACCCTAATTGGACTAGAATAAACCTAGGGAGGACGAAAAAGACTTACATGTTAATCCAATGACACAAATGAACTTACTGCATGCACAAGATTGGTTAAAAACCTTAATTGGACAAGAATAAGTCTAGGTAGGACGTAAATGACCTAAATGTTAATCCAATGACACAAATGAACTTATTGGATGCACAAGATTGTTTAAAAACCCTAATTGGACCAATCCAATGACACAAATGAACATATTGGATGCACAATATTGGTTAAAAACCCTAATTGGACAAAAATAAGCCTGGTGAGGACGAAAATGACCAAAATGTTAATCCAATGACACAAATGAACTTAATGGATGCACAAGATTGGTTAAAAACCCTAATTGGACAAGAATAAGCCTAGGGAGGACGAAAACTACCTAAATGTTCATCCAATGACACAAATGAACTTATTGCATGCACAAGATTGGTTAAAAACGTTAATTGGTCAAGAATAGGTGTAGGGAGGACAAAATGACCTAAATATTCATCCAATGACAAAAACACACCTATAGGACAAAAATAAACCTACGGAGGACGAAAATGACGTAAATGTAAATCCAATAACAAAATGAACATATTGGATGCACAAGATTGGTTAAAAACCCTAATTGGACAAGAATAAACCTAGGGAGGACCAAATGACCTAAATGTTCATCCTATGACACAAATGAACTTATTGGATGCCCAAGATTGGTTAAAATCCCTAATTGGACTAGATTAAACCTAGGGAGGACCAAATGACCTAAATGTTCATCCTATGACACAAATGAACTTATTGGATGCCCAAGATTGGTTAAAATCCCTAATTGGACTAGATTAAACCTAGGGAGGACCAAATGACCTAAATGTTCATCCTATGACACAAATGAACTTATTGGATGCCCAAGATTGGTTAAAATCCCTAATTGGACTAGATTAAACCTAGGGAGGACCAAATGACCTAAATGTTCATCCTATGACACAAATGAACTTATTGGATGCCCAAGATTGGTTAAAATCCCTAATTGGACTAGATTAAACCTAGGGAGGACCAAATGACCTAAATGTTCATCCTATGACACAAATGAACTTATTGGATGCCCAAGATTGGTTAAAATCCCTAATTGGACTAGATTAAACCTAGGGAGGACCAAATGACCTAAATGTTCATCCTATGACACAAATGAACTTATTGGATGCCCAAGATTGGTTAAAATCCCTAATTGGACTAGATTAAACCTAGGGAGGACCAAATGACCTAAATGTTCATCCTATGACACAAATGAACTTATTGGATGCCCAAGATTGGTTAAAATCCCTAATTGGACTAGATTAAACCTAGGGAGGACCAAATGACCTAAATGTTCATCCTATGACACAAATGAACTTATTGGATGCCCAAGATTGGTTAAAATCCCTAATTGGACTAGATTAAACCTAGGGAGGACCAAATGACCTAAATGTTCATCCTATGACACAAATGAACTTATTGGATGCCCAAGATTGGTTAAAATCCCTAATTGGACTAGATTAAACCTAGGGAGGACCAAATGACCTAAATGTTCATCCTATGACACAAATGAACTTATTGGATGCCCAAGATTGGTTAAAATCCCTAATTGGACTAGATTAAACCTAGGGAGGACCAAATGACCTAAATGTTCATCCTATGACACAAATGAACTTATTGGATGCCCAAGATTGGTTAAAATCCCTAATTGGACTAGATTAAACCTAGGGAGGACCAAATGACCTAAATGTTCATCCTATGACACAAATGAACTTATTGGATGCCCAAGATTGGTTAAAATCCCTAATTGGACTAGATTAAACCTAGGGAGGACCAAATGACCTAAATGTTCATCCTATGACACAAATGAACTTATTGGATGCCCAAGATTGGTTAAAATCCCTAATTGGACTAGATTAAACCTAGGGAGGACCAAATGACCTAAATGTTCCTCCAATGACACAAACACACCTATAGGATGCACAAGATTGTTTAAAAACCTTAATTGGACAAGAATAAGTCTAGGTAGGACGAGAATGACCTAATTGTTAATCCAATGACACAAATGAACATAATGGATGCACAAGATTGGTTAAAAACCCTAGTTGGACCAGAAAAAGCCTAGAGAGGACGAAAATGACCTAAATGTTCATCCAATGACACAAACACACCTATTGGATGCACAAGATTGGTTAAAAACCCTAATTGGACTAGAATAAACCTAGGGAGGACGAAAATGACTTAAATGTTAATCCAATGACACAAAGGAACTTATTGGATGCCCAAGATTGGTTAAACAAGAATAAGTCTAGGTAGGACGAAAATGACCTAAATGTTAATCCAATGACACAAATGAACTTATTGCATGCACAAGATTGGTTAAAAACCCGACTTGTAAGAGAATAAGCCTAGGGAGGACGAAAATGACCTAAATGTTCATCCAGTGACACAAACACACCTATTGGATGCACAAGATTAGTTAAAAACCCTAATTGGACAAGAATAAACCTAGGGAGGACGAAAGTGACCTAAATGTTAATCCAATGACACAAATGAACATATTAGATGCACAAGATTGGTTAAAAACCCTAATTGGGCAAGAATAAGCCTAGGGAAGACGAAAATAACCTAAATGATTATCCAATCACACAAACACACCTATTGGATGCACAAGATTGGTTAAAATTGCTAATTGGACTAGAATAAACCTACGGTGGACGAAAATGACCTAAATGTTAATCCAATGACACAAATGAACATATTGGATGCACAATATTGGTTAAAAACCCTAATTGGACAAGAATAAGTCTAGTGAGGACGAAAATGACCAAAATGTTAATCCAATGACACAAATGAACTTATTGGATGCACAAGATTGGTTAAAAACCCTAATTGGACAAGAATAAGCCTAGGGAAGACGAAAATGACCTAAATGTTCATCCAATGACACAAATGAACTTATTGTATGCACAAGATTGGTTGAAAACCCTAATTAGACAAGAATAAGCCTAGGGAGGACGAAAGTGACCTAAATGTTAATCCAACGACACAATTGAACTTATTGCATGCACAAGATTGGTTAAAAACACTAATTGGACAAGAATAGGTATAGGGAGGACGAAAATGACCTAAATGTTCATCCAATGACACAAACACACCTTTTGGATGCACAAGATTGGATAAAAACCCTAATTGGACTGGAATAAACCTAGGGAGGACCAAAATGACCTAAATGTTAATCCAACGACACAAATGAACATATTGGATGCACAAGATTGGTTAAAAATCCTAATTGGACAAGAAAAAGCCTAGGGAGGACTAAAATAAATTAAATGTTCATCCTATGACACAAACGAACTTATTGGATGCACAAGATTGTTTAAAAACCTTAATTGGACAAGAATAAGTCTAGGTAGGACGAGAATGACCTAAATGTTAATCCAATGACACAAATGAACATAATGGATGCACAAGATTGGTTAAAAACCCTAATTGGACCAGCAAAAGCCTAGAGAGGACGAAAATGACCTAAATGTTCATCCAATGACACAAACACACCTATTGGATGCACAAGATTGGTTAAAAACCCTAATTGGACTAG
>NW_027339431.1:237250-245125 GCF_000331145.2 Cicer arietinum | reverse complement strand
CAATGACACAAATGAACTTATTGGATGCACAAGATTGGTTAAAAACCCTAATTGGACTAGAATAAGCCTAGGGAGGACGAAAATGACTTAAATGTTAATCCAATGACACAAATGAACTTATTGCATGCACAAGATTGGTTAAAAACCTTAATTGGACAAGAATAAGTCTAGGTAGGACGAGAATGACCTAAATGTTAATCCAGTGACAAAAATGAACATATTGGATGCACAATATTGGTTAAAAACCCTAATTGGACAAGAATAAGCCTAGTGAGGACGAAAATGACCAAAATGTCAATCCAATGACACAAATGAACTTATTGGATGCACAAGATTGGTTAAAAACCCTAATTGGACAAGAATAAGCCTAGGGAAGACGAAAATGACCTAAATGTTCATCCAATGACACAAACACACCTATTGGATGCACAAGATTGGTTAAAAACCCTAATTGGACAAGAATAAGCCTAGGGAAGACGAAAATGACCTAAATGTTCATCCAATGACACAAACACACCTATTGGATGCACAAGATTGGTTAAAAACCCTAATTGGACAAGAATAAGCCTAGGGAAGACGAAAATGACCTAAATGTTCATCCAATGACACAAATGAACTTATTGTATGCACAAGATTGATTGAAAACCCTAATTAGACAAGAATAAGTCTAGGGAGGACGAAAGTGACCTAAATGTTAATCCAACGACACAAATGAACTTATTGCATGCACAAGATTGGTTAAAAACACTAATTGGACAAGAATAAGTATAGGGAGGATGAAAATGACCTAAATGTTCATCCAATGACACAAATGAACTTATTGGATGCACAAGATTGTTTAAAAACCATAATTGGACAAGAATAAGTCTAGGTAGGATGAGAATGACCTAAATGTTAATCCAATGACACAAATGATCATAATGGATGCACAAGATTGGTTAAAAGCCCTAATTGGACTAGAAAAAGCCTAGAGAGGACGAAAATGACCTAAATGTTCATCCAATGACACAAACACACCTTTTGGATGCACAAGATTGGTTAAAAACCCTAATTGGACTAGAAAAAGCCTAGAGAGGACGAAAATGACCTAAATGTTCATCCAATGACACAAACACACCTTTTGGATGCACAAGATTGGTTAAAAACCCTAATTGGACAAGAATAAGCCTAGAGAGGGCGAAATTGACCTAAATGTTAATCCAACGACACAATTGAACTTATTGCATGCACAAGATTGGTTAAAAACACTTATTGGAGAAGAATAAGTATAGGGAGGACGAAAATGACCTAAATGTTCATCCAATGACACAAACACACCTTTTGGATGCACAAGATTGGTTAAAAACCCTAATTGGACTGGAATAAACCTAGGGAGGACCAAAATGACCTAAATGTTAATCCAACGACACAAATGAACATATTGGATGCACAAGATTGGTTAAAAACCCTAATTGGACTGGAATAAACCTAGGGAGGACCAAAATGACCTAAATGTTAATCCAACGACACAAATGAACATATTGGATGCACAAGATTGGTTAAAAACCCTAATTGGACCAGAATAAGCCTAGGGGGACTAAAATGACCTAAATGTTCATCCAACGACACAAAGACACCTATTAGATGCACAAGACTGGTTAAAATCCCTAATTGGACTAGAATGAACCTAGGGAGGACGAAAATGACCTAAATGTTAATCCAATGACACAAATGAACATATTGGATGCACAAGATTGGTTAAAAACCCTAATTGGACAAGTAAAAGCTTAGGGAGGACGAAAATGACCTAAATGTTCATCCTATGACCCAAATTAACTAATTGGATGCACAAGATTGGTTAAAATCCCTAATTGGAAAAGAATAAGCCTAGGGAAGACGAAAATGACCTAAATGTTAATCCAACGACACAAATGAACTTATTGCATGCACAAGAGTGGTTAAAACCACTAATTGGACAAGAATAAGTATAGGGAGGACGAAAATGACCTTAATGTTCATCCAATGACACTAATTGGACAAAAATAAGCCTAGGGAGGACGAAAATGACCTTAATGTTCATCCAATGACACTAATTGGACAAAAATAAGCCTAGGGAGGACGAAAATGACCTTAATGTTCATCCAATGACACTAATTGGACAAAAATAAGCCTAGGGAGGACGAAAATGACCTTAATGTTCATCCAATGACACTAATTGGACAAAAATAAGCCTAGGGAGGACGAAAATGACCTTAATGTTCATCCAATGACACTAATTGGACAAAAATAAGCCTAGGGAGGACGAAAATGACCTTAATGTTCATCCAATGACACAAACACGCCTTTTGGATGCAGAAGATTGGTTAATAACCCTAATTGGACTGGAATAAACCTAGGGAGGACCAAAACGACCTAAATGTTAATCCAACAACACAAATGAACATATTGGATGCACAAGATTAGTTAAAATCCCTAATCGGACCAGAATAAGCCTAGGGAGGACGAAAATGACCTAAATGTTCATCCAATGACACGAACACACCTATTGGATGCACAAGACTGGATAAAAACCCTAATTGGACTAGAATAAACCTAGGGAGGACGAAAATGACCTAAATGTTCATCCAATGACACAAACACACCTTTTGGATGCACAAGATTGGTTAAAAACCTTAATTGGACAAGAATATGTCTAGGGAGGACGAAAATGATCTAAATGTTCATCCAATGACACAAACACACCTTTTGGATGCACAAGATTGGTTAAAAACCTTAATTGGACAAGAATATGTCTAGGGAGGACGAAAATGATCTAAATGTTCATCCAATGACACAAACACACCTTTTGGATGCACAAGATTGGTTAAAAACCTTAATTGGACAAGAATATGTCTAGGGAGGACGAAAATGATCTAAATGTTCATCCAATGACACAAACACACCTTTTGGATGCACAAGATTGGTTAAAAACCTTAATTGGACAAGAATATGTCTAGGGAGGACGAAAATGATCTAAATGTTCATCCAATGACACAAACACACCTTTTGGATGCACAAGATTGGTTAAAAACCTTAATTGGACAAGAATATGTCTAGGGAGGACGAAAATGATCTAAATGTTCATCCAATGACACAAACACACCTTTTGGATGCACAAGATTGGTTAAAAACCTTAATTGGACAAGAATATGTCTAGGGAGGACGAAAATGATCTAAATGTTCATCCAATGACACAAACACACCTTTTGGATGCACAAGATTGGTTAAAAACCTTAATTGGACAAGAATATGTCTAGGGAGGACGAAAATGATCTAAATGTTCATCCAATGACACAAACACACCTTTTGGATGCACAAGATTGGTTAAAAACCTTAATTGGACAAGAATATGTCTAGGGAGGACGAAAATGATCTAAATGTTCATCCAATGACACAAACACACCTTTTGGATGCACAAGATTGGTTAAAAACCCTAATTGGACTAGAATAAACCTAGAGAGGACGAAAATGACCTAAATGTTAATCCAATGACACAAATGAACTGATTGGATGCACAAGACTGGTTAAAAACCCTAATCGTGCAAGAATAAGCCAAGGGAGGACGAAAATGACCTAAATGTTCATCCAATGACACAAATGAACTTATTGGATGCACAAGATTGGTTAAAAACCTTAATTGGACAAGAATATGTCTAGGGAGGACGAAAATGATCTAAATGTTCATCCAATGACACAAACACACCTTTTGGATGCACAAGATTGGTTAAAAACCCTAATTGGACTGGAATAAACATAGGGAGGACCAAAATGACCTAAATGTTAATCCGACGACACAAATGAACATATTGGATCCACAAGATTGGTTAAAAACCCTAATTGGACCAGAATAAGCCTAGGGAGGACTAAAATGACCTAAAAGTTCATCCAATGACACGAACACACCTATTGGATGCACAAGACTAGATAAAAACCCTAATTGGACTAGAATAAACCTAGGGAGGACGAAAATGACCTAAACGTCAATCCAATGACACAAATGAACATATTGGATGCACAAGATTGGTTAAAAACCCTAATTGGAGAAGAAAAAGCCTAGGGAGGACGAAATTGACCTAAATGTTCATCCTATGACACAAATGAACTTATTGGATGCACAAGATTGGTTAAAAACCTTAATTGGACAAGAATAAGTCTAGGGAGGACGAAAATGACCTAAATGTTCATCCAATGACACAAACACACCTATTGGATGCACAAGATTGGTTAAAAACCCTAATTGGACTAGAATAAACCTATGGAGGACGAAAATGACATAAATGTTAATCCAATGACACAAATGAACTTATTGCATGCAAAAAATTGATTAAAAACCTTAATTGGACAAGAATAAGTCTAGGTAGGACGAAAATGACCTAAATGTTCATCCAACAAAACAAACAAACCTATAGGATGCACAAGATTGGTTAAAAACCCTAATTGGACAAGAATAAACCTAGGGAGGACGAAAATGACCTAAATGTTAATCCAATGACACAAATGAACATATTGGATGCACAAGATTGGTTAAAAACCCTAATTGGACAAGGATACGCATAGGGAGGACGAAAATGACCTAAATGTTCATCCTATGACACAAATGAACTTATTGGATGCACAAGATTTCTTAAAAACCCTAATTGGACAAAAATAAGCCTAGGGAGGACGAAAGTGACCTCATTGTTAATCCAACGACACAAAAGAACTTATTGCATGCACAAGATTGGTTTAAAACACTAATTGGACAAGAATAAGTATAGGGAGGACGAAAATGACCTAAATGTTCATCCAATGACACAAACACGCCTTTTGGATGCAGAAGATTGGTTAAAAACCCTAATTGGACTGGAATAAACCTAGGGAGGACCAAAATGACCTAAATGTTAATCCAACAACACAAATGAACATATTGGATGCACAAGATTGGTTAAAATCCCAAATTGGACCAGAATAAGCCTAGGGAAGACGAAAATGACCTAAATGTTCATCCAATGACACGAGCACACCTATTGGATGCACAAGATTGGTTAAAAACCCTAATTGGACTTGAAAAAGCCTAGGGAGGACGAAAATGACCTAAATGTTCATCCTATGACACAAATGAACTTATTGGATCACTAGATTGGTTAAAAACCTTAATTGGACAAGAATAAGTCTAGGGAGGACGAAAATGACCTAAATGTTAATCCAATGATACAAATGAACATATTGGATGCACAAGATTGGTTAAAAACCCTAATTGGACAAGAATAAGCCTAGGGAGGACGAAAATGACCTAAATGTTCATCCAATGACACGAGCACACCTATTGGATGCACAAGATTGGTTAAAAACCCTAATTGGACAAGAATAAGCCTAGGGAGGACGAAAATGACCTAAATGTTCATCCAATGACACGAGCACACCTATTGGATGCACAAGATTGGTTAAAAACCCTAATTGGACAAGAATAAGCCTAGGGAGGACGAAAATGACCTAAATGTTCATCCAATGACACGAGCACACCTATTGGATGCACAAGATTGGTTAAAAACCCTAATTGGACAAGAATAAGCCTAGGGAGGACGAAAATGACCTAAATGTTAGTCCAATGACACAAATGAATTTATTGCATGAACAAGATTGGTTAAAAACCCTAATTGCACAAGAATTAGTATACGGAGGACAAAAATGACCTAAATGTTCATCAATTGACACAAACACACCTTTTGGATGCACAACATTGGTTAAAAACCCTAATTGGACTGGAAAAAACCTATGGAGGACGAAAATGACCTAAATGTTAATCCAATGATACAAATGAACATATTGGATGCACAAGATTGGTTAAAAACCCTAATTGGAATAGAATAAACCTAGGGAAGACGAAAATGACCTAAATGTTCATCAATTGACACAAACACACCTATTGGATGCAAAAGATTGGTTAAAATTCCTAATTGGACTAGAATAAACCTAGGGAAGACGAAAATGACCTAAATGTTCATCAATTGACACAAACACACCTATTGGATGCAAAAGATTGGTTAAAATTCCTAATTGGACTAGAATAAACCTAGGGAAGACGAAAATGACCTAAATGTTCATCCTATGACACAAATGAACTTATTGCATGCAGAAGATTGGTTAAAAACCCTAATTAGACAAGAATAAGTCTAGGGAGGACGAAAATGACTTAAATGTGCTCCCAATGACGCAAACACACCTATTGGATGCATAAGATCGGTAAAAAACCCTAATTGGAATAGAATAAACCTAGGGAGGAGGAAAATGACCTAAATGTTAATCCAATGACACAAACGAACATATTGGAAGCACAAGATTGGTTAAAAACCCTAATTGGATAAGAATAAGCCCAGGGAGGACGAAAATGACCTAAATGTTAAACCAATGACACAAATGAACTTATTGCATGCAGAAGATTGGTTAAAAACCCTAATTGGATAAGAATAAGCCCAGGGAGGACGAAAATGACCTAAATGTTAAACCAATGACACAAATGAACTTATTGCATGCAGAAGATTGGTTAAAAACCCTAATTGGATAAGAATAAGCCCAGGGAGGACGAAAATGACCTAAATGTTAAACCAATGACACAAATGAACTTATTGCATGCAGAAGATTGGTTAAAAACCCTAATTGGATAAGAATAAGCCCAGGGAGGACGAAAATGACCTAAATGTTCATCCAATGACACAAATGAACTTATTGCATGCACAAGATTGGTTAAAAATCCTAATTGAACCAGAGTAAGCCTACGGAGGACGAAAATGACCAAAATGTTCATCCTATAACACAAATGAACTTATTGGATGCACAAGATTGCTTAAAAACCCTTATTGGACAAGAATAAGCCTAGGGAGGACGAAAGTGACCTAAATGTTAATCCAAAGACACAAATGAAGATATTGGATGCACAACATTGGTTAAAAACCCTAATTGGACAAGAATAAGTCTAGGGAGGACGAAAATGACCTAAATGTTCATCCAATGACACAAATGAACTTATGGGATGCACCAGATTGGTTAAAAACCCTAATTGGACTAGAATAAACCTAGGGAGGACGAAAAGGACTTAAATGTTAATCCAATGACATAAATAAACTTATTGGATTCACAAGTTTGGTTAAAAACCCTAATTGGACTAGAATAAACCTAGGGAGGACGAAAAGGACTTAAATGTTAATCCAATGACATAAATAAACTTATTGGATTCACAAGTTTGGTTAAAAACCCTAATTGGACTAGAATAAACCTAGGGAGGACGAAAAGGACTTAAATGTTAATCCAATGACATAAATAAACTTATTGGATTCACAAGTTTGGTTAAAAACCCTAATTGGACTAGAATAAACCTAGGGAGGACGAAAAGGACTTAAATGTTAATCCAATGACATAAATAAACTTATTGGATTCACAAGTTTGGTTAAAAACCCTAATTGGACTAGAATAAACCAAGGGAGGACGAAAATGACTTAAATGTTAATCCAATGACATAAATAAACTTATTGCATGCACAAGATTGTTTAAAAACCTTAATTGGACAAGAATAAGTGTACGAAGGACGAAAATGACCTAAATGTTCACCCAATGACACAAACACACCTATAGGATGCACAAGATTGAACAATATAGAAAATCGAATATGTCTATCATACAATTAAGATCTAACATACAATCATACGATGCAAGATTTATTCGGATTCATACACAGCGGAAATATAATAGCATAACATACAAGATAAACAATTAAAAGTAAAAGAATAATGGATAGAATGCACCAAGGTTTATCCTGGTTCAGTTGTTAATGAGACAACCTACATCCAGTCCTGACAATCCAACTGGATTTCAGCTTTTTCT
>NW_027339431.1:236590-237180 GCF_000331145.2 Cicer arietinum | reverse complement strand
CTTAACCCCTTGATCCTTGCAGTCACTCGGCAGACTCACACAAGATCAAGTTCAGCTCCTTCTTGATGAGGCCTTACATCAACGAAGATCGCCACCAGTTTCTAGCTGGATTTTTCACAGTCGTTTCTTTACAGAGAATTTGTCACAAACAAAATAAAAGAAGTAAAAAGTTTGTCTTCAATCTTGATCAATGTATCTCACAAGAATCTGGTTGTTCAATGAGTGTTTATGAGACCATTGTTTTTTTCTCTCAAGAATTCTTTTTCAGCTCTCTTAATGATTATGGATAATCTTTTTGGTCTTGATCTGAAAAATCAATATCAGAATGTCATCAAAATGTCCTTAAGTTCTTCAGTGTGTTCTGAAGTATATTCAAGTGTTCAAAAGTATTCTGATATGTTGTAATGTGTTATTGAGAGAATGATTGATAACAGTTTATATAGTTTCTGAAAAACAACTAATAAATCGATTTACCAATCGATTCATTAAAGTTATAAAACAGGTCTAATCGATTTGCCAATCGATTATCGCGGGTCTTGTTTTTCTTGAATCTTGAAACTACATAAGCCAATCGATTTGCCAATCGATTC
>NW_027339431.1:236302-236523 GCF_000331145.2 Cicer arietinum | reverse complement strand
AATCGATTTACTAAGTCACATAATCGATTCACAAATACACATAATCGATTTGGCCACAAACTGAGAGTTCACTGTGATTTCAAAATATTTGTTTCAATCGATTTGCCAATCGATTGTGTTTAAAACAGGAACTTAGCTAATTTCATGTTAACCGGAGTGCCAATCGATTTGGTAGTATTTTCCTGAAAAGTTCTTACCAGTTGTTTAGTTCAATCGATTTC
>NW_027339431.1:235824-236198 GCF_000331145.2 Cicer arietinum | reverse complement strand
ACTTGCACAATTTTTATTACTGATTGTGCCAGTCGATTGCCTAATCGATTGTGTAACCACAAACTACATGTTTCCTTACAACCCTTTTACGAAATCGATTGCCTAATCGATTTGCTCAGTAACTATTCCAACTTTTGTTGATTTCTTGAGTTCCAAGCAATGTGTCTCAAGTATGTTAGATTTATCATATGATGTATGAACATTGTATGTTTGTTAATTATGTCAAAATTAGGATTAAGAGGACTAAAGTCCAACAATCTCCCCCTTTTTGCATAAGTGACAAGCATACAATTTTAACTTGAGTTTGAGCATTTCAAGACACAATATTAACAACAGATATATTTTCATAGCATCATATGTACCATTATCAGATC
>NW_027339431.1:233440-235423 GCF_000331145.2 Cicer arietinum | reverse complement strand
AGGGAGAGGCAGAGACCGTTGTATTAACCTCAACAGGTGTCTCCTCAACGTGAGTTGCAGGATGATCTAGGGGAGTTGGGTTAGGTTCCTCTGTTGCTTGACGACCGATGTCTGCTATATCTTCAAATGACAGCTTTATGCCCAAATGCGCTTGAATTGCAGCCACATCTTGAACAACTGAATTCAGGAAAGTCTGAAGAGTGGTCAAGGCAACTTCCATTCTTGCCTGTGACTCTAGCATTTTGGCATTGTGAGCCACCTGAGCTTCTATAAATTCCATTAATTTTGCGACAAACTCAGGAGGGGCTGTTTCAGTAGCTGGTTGAGGATGAGGTTGAGCTGGTTCAACATTCGGCTGAGGTCTTATCCAAATACCATGTAACCTTTTCAATTGCATCTGGTTTACAATTGATTCTCCAAAAATTAGAGTGGTCTTTGAGGATTCTTCATTAACAAACGATACCTTGAAGTGTTTCAGAATCTTGGTAATCAGTTGAGGATAAGGCAGCACAAGCTTGCTCTTTGAAGCCTCCAGCATGTGCCTTAGCACAATCCATGCCCAACTCATCCTGAGCTCCTTGGATAATCCCCATAGAAGTAGTATATCCAACTTCTGGACTACTGCATGATTACCGGATCGTGGTACAAGCATCCGGATCAGCGTATACATCAGCATTCGATGTTGGACCTTCATTTGACCGATAGGCAGTGAAATGGTTTCAACAAAACCATCAATCATCAGGTCTTTAACAACAGTATGCCTGTCAAACGACTCTTCCCATCCTTCGTCAGCCGTGTCAGCCTCAGAACTGCCATCTATTGAAGTTCCATGAAATGGTAATCCTGATAACACAGAAAAATCTTCAAAGGACATAGCTATCCTTTTCCCTTTAACCTGAGCCTTGAAACCTTCTTCAGTCAGCTTGAATGTTGAGTAAAATTCCCTTATTAACCTTGGATAACTGTCAACAGTAGAGGAGAGAAAACTCTCAAGACCGTGAAACCTCAGATTGTCTTGAAAAGTGAAGCCTTCTGCATCAAAATAAGCAAAATCTAGAGTCCGGCCCTCACGGATTTTCCTTTTAAGAGAGTTTGAAGAAATGGTAGGTTCTACATCTTTATCCTTGGATGCAGGAGCTTTCTTAGGTGGGGGTGAAGAAACTGGTTTCTTCTTCTTCTGAGAAATTTCTTTCATGGCGTCAGCCAAAAGCTTCTCAGTTGGTGGCTCCTTTCTCTTTTTGGTTTTCTCTTGAATAACAACAGGTGCCTTGCCTTTGTCCTTGGCAAGAATTTTATGAGTTGGAATGGGAACCCTTTTGGTTAAAGTAGGTGGTGGTGAGGGGGTTCTACCACTTGATGATGATGAAGGTGAGGGAGTTCTGACTTGTGTTTGCTTAACTCGTGCCATAATTGTAAGTTGAAGTAGATTGAATGTAGATAGTAACAAAGAGCGATTGCAGAAACAGAGAGATGAAGCAGACAAAGAAAATTTGTGAAATATGGAGAAATGAAGTGAAGAAATTGATTGATAACTGTTCCTATTTAAACCCTTAAGTGTGTAAATCGATTGCCCAATCGATTATGTTACCGTTGCTGGGTAATGTCAATCGATTTAGTAATTATTGCATTCAACGGCTAGTAAAGGAGAGTCACAACGGTCATATTGTAAATCGATTCCCAAGTCGATTTCCAGATTTACTTAATCGATGTCCAAATCAATTGTTTTAAAGTTGAAAAGTGAACTAGTCGATTTCCCAATCGACGCTCGGGCAAGATAAAAAAAAAATTCTGAACTTTGAAGTCTGGGGCCAACACAATCGATTCCCAAATCGATTTTGTAAACTATTTACCAAGCTGGTAATCGATTCCCAAATCGATTTAACTGGAAAACACTGCAAGCACCAGAAGTGTCCTGTGAAAGGGTTCAAAGATCAGACCTCACTAGGATCAATGATCCCTAGTTTCATCCTTATATGCAGGAAA
>NW_027339431.1:229433-233383 GCF_000331145.2 Cicer arietinum | reverse complement strand
AGCTTAATGATCCCATTTTGAAAGTGACCCCTTATAAAATGATGTCTTACTTCAATGTGCTTGGTCCTGGAGTGCATCACTGGATTCTTAGTAATACTTATTGCACTTGTGTTATCACACATAATAGGTATTGTTCCCAAGTCAACACCAAAATCCAATAAGTGCTGTTTCATCCAAAGAATCTGAGCACAGCAAGCAGATGACAAGTTCCTGAGGTACTTTTCCTGTCGAGTTTACATCCGGCAAAGTCTGAATCTGAGTAACCAATCAATGTACATGTTGATCCTTTTGGATACCACAATCCAAGACTCTTAGTTCCTACCAAGTATCTGAAAATTCTCTTAACTGCACTGAAGTGAGATTCCTTTGGATTTGATTGATACCTTGCACACATACAAACACTGAACATGATGTCTGGTCGGCTTGCTGTAAGGTAGAGCAGAGATCCTATCATACCACGAAATCTAGTAACATCTACAGGTTTACCTTTCTCATCTCGGTCTAGGTAATTTCCTTGACTCATGGGTGTATCAATGGATTTAAGATTTTCAAAGTTAAATTTCTTTATCAAATCAGAACAGTATTTAGATTGACTAATGAAAATGCCTTGCTTGCTTTGGTTAATTTGAAATCCCAAGAAATATGACAGTTCACCCATCATTGACATTTCAAATTTACCTTTCATCAAATTTTCAAATTCTTTGCACAGTTTATTATTTGTAGATCCAAATATTATGTCATCAACATATACTTGGACAAGCAAGATATCATTTCCAGTAGTTTTTGTGAAAAGGGTCTTGTCAACATTTCCTCTTAAAAAGTTTTGTTGAATAAGGAAATTGCTGAGCTTCTCATACCAAGCTCTTGGAGCTTGTTTTAACCCATAGAGGGCCTTTGAGAGCTTATACACATGATTAGGAAAATCAGGATTTTCAAAACCAGGTGTTTGGCTAACAAAAACTTCCTCTTGGAGGTCACCATTGAGAAAGGCACTTTTCACATCCATTTGATAAAGATTAAAGTCCATTATACAATCATAAGCCAATAAAATTCTTATGGCTTCTAACCTAGCTACAGGGGCATAGGTTTCATCAAAATCTATTCCTTCCCCTTGACTATAACCCTTGGCTACTAGTCTAGCTTTGTTTCTGGTTATAATTCCATTCTCATATTACAGCGCTTTCTCATCCAACTTGTTTCTGAACACCCATCTGGTTCCTATGACATGCTTACCCTCTGGCCTAGGTACTAAACTCCACCCCTTGTTTCTCTCAAACTGGTTTAACTCCTCTTGCATAGCAAGTATCCACTCACTATCTAACAGGGCTTCCTTAATGTTCTTAGGTTCAATCTGAGATACAAAGGCTGTAAAGTTACAAAACTGTCTAAGGTTCTTCCTAGTTGCAACACCTTTAGAGATATCCCCTATAATGTTATCTATGGGGTGGTTTCTATTGAATTTCCATTCCTTAGGTAAATCACCAGATCTTATAGGTTCTACACAGTCAGTTCTAGTTGGAGGGACACCTACATGTTGTTCTAATGGTTTAGATTCTACAACTTCATCCAAAAAGTCATCAACCACAGGAGGAGTTTTGTTCAAGTTTTCTGTAAATAATTCATCAAACTTTACATGAACTGACTCTTCTATGGTCTTTGTTCTTTTGTTGTAGATTCTATAGGCCTTACTGGTTTAAGAGTATCCTAGAAAAATACCTTCATCTACCTTAGGGTCAAACTTTCCTAGGTGTTCTTTACCATTTTTCAACACAAAGCACTTACAACCAAAGATTCTAAAGTAGGAAAGGTTTGGTTTTCTACCCATGTAAAGCTCATAGGGGGTTTTTCTAAGCAGGGGCCTAATGAGTACTCTATTGACAACATGAGTGGTTGTACTAATTGCATCTACCCAAAAGTACTTAGGTAGGTTGGAGTCCTTAAGCATAGTCCTAGCTAACTCTCCACTAACCCATTTTGCTGTGGTGTCCTAGGGGCAGAATATATGTGGTTGATTCCATGTTGTTCACAATAAGTTTGAAAAGAATCATTTTGGAATTCACCTTCATGATCACTTTTAATTGATACAATTTTCTGGTCATTCTCATTTTGAACCAAAGCAGCAAATTTCTTAAAAGTTGAGAATGCATCACTTTTGTGAGCCAGAAAATATGTCCATGTGAACCTGGAATAGTCATCAACCAACACATATCCATAAAGGTTACCTCCAAAACTCTTCACTTGAGCAGGTCCAAAAAGGTCCATGTGAACTAACTGCAAAACCCTATTGGTTTTGACCATATCTATAGAGGGAAAGGAAGTCTTAACCAGTTTGTTTCTCTCACAAGAGTCACAAAGTCTATCCTTAGTAAACTTCTTCTTAGGGAGACCTATAACTAGCTGTTTGCTAACAAGTCTATTCAAATGATCTATATGAATATGCGCTATACGTTTATGCCATAACCAAGTCTCATCTGAATTAGATAACAAGCAGCATATAGTACTTGGTAAAGAATTGAAATCTAACATGTAAATGTTATTAATTCTATCACCAACTAACTTTATGTGTTTGTCATCTTTATGCTCAATAATACAAGATTGTGATGAAAAACTTACCTGGAAGCCTTTATCACATAGCTGGCTTATACTCAGCAGATTGTGTTTTAGCCCTTCTACATACAAGACATTTTTTATTACTGCAGTTGACTCATTGCCTATGTCACCAATTCCAATAATCTTTCCTCTGTTGTTGTCACCATATTTGACAAAACCTCCTTCCTTTAATGTCAAAGACAGGAATTTGGATTTGTCTCCTGTCATGTGCTTTGAGCATCCGCTATCTAAATACCAAGAATGCTTAGTGGATGTCAAGCACACCTGCAATACACAATCACAATTTTATTTTAGGTCCCCAATTCAAATTGGGTCCTGGAAGGTTAGTGTCAAAAACCGATTTCTTTGCTATCCAAACTTGCTTCCATCCTCTATTGGCTAATTTTTTAAATTTGCAATTTGAAACAAAATGTCCCTTTCTGCAACAGAAATGACATTTACCATCAAAGGATGAATGTTTGTTTGGTTTAGTAAAGATGTCATACATACTCTTTGAAATAGCAGATTTTTGACCATGTTTGACATTTCTGGTTTGCATATAACCAATACCATATCTATTGTTATTTCTTTTAACATGCATATTGGGTTTATATCCTAAACCAGTTTTTCATTAACATGTCTTTGATTGCTAAGTATGACTTTCAGTTTATCTTTACTATTAGCAAACTTCAATAAATCAGATTTTAATGATGCAACATTTTTTTCAAGTTCAATGCATCTTGCAGATTTGTCATGTGAATCCTTTTTCAGTTGTTCATACAAATTTTCAATTTCTTTATGATCATTTTTCATTTGGTCAAGCATTTTCTTTGTACTTATCAACTGTTTAATAGAATTCACATACTCATCATGCAGGTCATTGAAAGCTTCTTGAAGTTCATCATAAGTTGGATTAGATTGTGAACTAACCTCATTTTCTGATTCTGAGTCGTTATTTGCCATGAGACATAAATTCGCTTCTTCTTCATCTGAAGAGGCAGAGGATTCTTCGTTGTCATTGCATGCAACATAAGCTTTTCTGGTTTTGGTGACTGGTTCCTTGCCTTTTGTTTTTGTAGCTTTATTTTTGTTTTGTAACTTGTAACACTCAGACTTTATGTGACCCGTTTTACCACACTCATAACAGGTGATTGTCTTGTTGTCACTAGTCTTAGAACTGGATGGCTTTCTGAATTTGTTGTCTTTCTTGTTGTCACTCATAACAGAATTTGTTGTCTTTCTGAGCTACTATCTTGTTCAGTTTTTGATTGATGCGTTTGGGCTTTCAAAGACAGTCCTTTCTTTTTCATGTTATCTTGTTCTGACTCATCTAGTCTATGCAACTCCATTTCGTGCTCCCT
>NW_027339431.1:228703-229167 GCF_000331145.2 Cicer arietinum | reverse complement strand
AGCTCTTTTCACGTCTGTGGTGCCTTCATGTGTTTCTTGAAGAATGTCCCACATTTCCTTTGCTGATTTACAGTTTGATACCCTAAAGAATTCTTCTGCAAACAAAGCAGATGTTATAATATTCTTAGCTTTAGCATTATAACCTACCTTCTTTTTATCGTCCTCAGTCTATTCGGATCTGGGCTTGGGGATCATCAAGTCATTTGTTCCAGCAATTTTAGGTATGAAGGGTCCATTTTCAAAAGCATCTAGAATATCAAAACCACTGGCTTCCAGAAATATCAGCATCCTATGTTTCCAATACATGTATGCGGTTCCATTGAAGGCTGGGGGACTTGCAAGTGAAACACCTTCTCCTAGAAAATCAACTGAGGCCATATTCCTTTTATGAGTTTTACCTCTAAAAAAGCCAGGTTCTGATACCAATTGTTGATTATTATGACCTCGTAATAATCAGAATATAT
>NW_027339431.1:226881-228346 GCF_000331145.2 Cicer arietinum | reverse complement strand
AACATACAATCATACGATGCAAGATTTATTCGGATTCATACACAGCGGAAATATAATAGCATAGCATACAAGATAAACAATTAAAAGTAAAAGGATAAGGGATAGAATGCACCAAGGTTTATCCTGGTACAGTTGTCAATGAGACAACCTACATCCAGTCCTAACAATCCAACTGGATTTCAGCTTTTTCTCCAATAGAAAGAATTTAGACTTGTTTACAGATTGTCCAGTTTCCTCGAAACCTATCTATATAACTCAAATTCTTTCCTATTGCTTAACCCCTTGATCCTTGCAGTCACTCGGCAGACTCGCACAAGATCAAGTACAGCTCCTTCTTGATGATCTTTACATCAACGAAGATCGCCACCAGTTTCTAGCTGGATTTTTCATAGTCGTTTCTTTACAGAGTATTTGTTACAAACAAAATAAAAGAAGTAAAAAGTTTGTCTTCAATCTTGATCAATGTATCTCACAAGAATCTGATTGTTCAATGAGTGTTTATGAGACCATTGTCTTTTTCTCTCAAGAAATCTTTTTCAGCTCTCTTAATGATTATGGATAATCTTTTTGGTCTTGATCTGAAAAAGCAATATCAGAATGTCATCAAAATGTCCTTAAGGGTTCTTCAGTGTTCTGAAGTATATTCAAGTGTTCAAAAGTATTCTGATATGTTGTAATGTGTTATTGAGAGAATGATTGAAAACAGTTTATATAGTTTCTGAAAAACAACTAATAAATCGATTTACCAATCGATTCATTAAAGTTATAAAACGGGCTTAATTGATTTGCCAATCGATTATCGCAAGTCTTGTTTTTCTTGAATCTTGAAACTATACAAACCAATCGATTTCCCAATCGATTTGTTTCAATCAGTTTTTACTTTGTGATGTGCACAATCGATGTGCACAATCGATGTGCACAATCGATGTGCACAATCGATGTGCACAATCGATGTGCACAATCGATGTGCACAATCGATGTGCACAATCGATGTGCACAATCGATGTGCACAATCGATGTGCACAATCGATGTGCACAATCGATGTGCACAATCGATTTGCCAATCGATTATCGCAAGTCTTGTTTTTCTTGAATCTTGAAACTATACAAACCAATCGATTTCCCAATCGATTTGTTTCAATCAGTTTTTACTTTGTGATGTGCACAATCGATGTGCACAATCGATGTGCCAATCGATTAGCCTGTAAATCAGGTCGCCACTGACTTGCACAATTTTTATTTCTGATTGTGCCAGTCGATTGCCTAATCGATTGTGTAACCACAAAGAGTATGTTTCCTTACAACCCTTTTACGAAATCGATTTCCCAATCGATTTGCTCAGTAGATTTTCAACTTTAGTTGATTTCTTGAGTTCCAAGCAATTTGTCTCAAGTGTGTAGGCTTGAGTTGTTGTTCCTGAAATCTTGCTAAGTTAAAATGTTAGATTTATCATATGATGTATGAA
>NW_027339431.1:225805-226689 GCF_000331145.2 Cicer arietinum | reverse complement strand
GAATAAGCCTAGGGAGGACGAAAATGACCTAAATGTTCATCCAATGACACTAATGAACTTATTGCATGCAGAAGATTGGTTAAAACCCTAATTGGACAAGAATAAGCCTAGGGAGGACGAAAGTGACCTACATAGTCATCCTATGACACAAATGAACTTATTGGATGCACAAGATTGCTTAAAAATCCTAGTTGGACAAGAATAAGCCTAGGGAGGACGAAAGTGACCTAAATGTTAATCCAATGACACAAATGAACATATTGGATGCACAACATTGGTTAAAAACCCTAATTGGACAAGAATAAACCTAGGTAGGACGAAAATGACCTAAATTTTCATCCAATGACACAAACACACCTTTTGGATGCACAAGATTGGTTAAAAACCCTAATTGGACAAGAATAAACCTAGGTAGGACGAAAATGACCTAAATTTTCATCCAATGACACAAACACACCTTTTGGATGCACAAGATTGGTTAAAAACCCTAATTGGACTGGAATAAACCTAGGAAGGACGAAAATGACCTAAATGTTAATCCAATGACACAAATGAACATATTGGATGCACAACATTGGTTAAAACCCCTAATTAGACAAGAATAAGCCTAGGGAGGACGAAAATGACCTAAAATTTAATCCAAAGACACAAAACACCTATAGGATGCACAAGATTGGTTAAAAACCCTAATTGGACAAGAATAAGCCTAGGGAGGATGAAAATGAGCAAAATGTTATTCCAATGACACAAATGAACTTATTGGATGCACAAGATTGGTTAAAAACCCTAATTGGACAAGAATAAACCTAGAGAGGACGAAAATGACCTAAATGTTAATTTAATGACACAAATGAACATATTGGATGCACAAGATTGGTTAAAAA
>NW_027339431.1:206791-225538 GCF_000331145.2 Cicer arietinum | reverse complement strand
AATGAACTTATTGGATGCACAAGATTGGTTAAAAACCCTAATTGGACAAGAATAAGCCTAGGGAGGACGAAAGTGACCTAAATGTTAATCCAATGACACAAATGAACTTATTGCATGCACAAGATTGGTTAAAAACACTAATTGGATAAGAATAAGTATAGGGAGGATGAGAATGACCAAAATGTTCATCCAATGACACAAACACACCTTTTGGATGCACAAGATTGGTTAAAAACCCTAATTGGACAAGAATAAGCCTACGGAGGACGAAAATGACCTAAATGTTCATCCAATGACAGAAACACACCTATTGGATGCACAAGATTGCTTAAAAACCCTAATTGGACAAGAATAAGCCTACGGAGGACGAAAATGACCTAAATGTTCATCCAATGACAGAAACACACCTATTGGATGCACAAGATTGCTTAAAAACCCTAATTGGACAAGAATAAGCCTACGGAGGACGAAAATGACCTAAATGTTCATCCAATGACAGAAACACACCTATTGGATGCACAAGATTGCTTAAAAACCCTAATTGGACAAGAATAAGCCTACGGAGGACGAAAATGACCTAAATGTTCATCCAATGACAGAAACACACCTATTGGATGCACAAGATTGCTTAAAAACCCTAATTGGACAAGAATAAGCCTACGGAGGACGAAAATGACCTAAATGTTCATCCAATGACAGAAACACACCTATTGGATGCACAAGATTGCTTAAAAACCCTAATTGGACAAGAATAAGCCTACGGAGGACGAAAATGACCTAAATGTTCATCCAATGACAGAAACACACCTATTGGATGCACAGGATTTGTTAAAAACCCTAATTGAACTAGAATAAACTCAAGGAGTCGAAAATTACGTAAATGTTAATCCATTAACACAAATGAACTTATTAGATGCACAAGATTGGTTAAACACCCTAATTGGACCAGAATAAGCCTAAGGAGGACGAAAATTACCTAAATGTTCATCCAATGACAGAAACACACCTATTGGATGTACAAGATTGGTTAAAAACCCTAATTGTACTAGAATAAACCTAGGGAGGACGAAAATGACCTAAATGTTAATCCAATGACACAAATGAACATATTGGATGCACAAGATTGGTTAAAGACCCTAATTGGACAAGAATAACTCTAGGGAGGACGAAAATGACGTAAATGTTCATCCAAGGACACAAATGAACTTATTGCATGCAAAAGATTGGTTAAAAACCCTAATTGGACAAGAAGAAGCCTAGGGAGGACGAAAGTGACCTAAATGTTAATCCAATGACACAAATGAACTTATTGCATGCACAAGATTGGTTAAAAACACTAATTGGACAAGAATAAGTATATGGAGGATAAGAATGACCTAAATGTTCATCCAATGACACAAACACACCTTTTGGATGCACAAGATTGGTTAAAACCCCTAATTGGACTGAAATAAGCCTAGGGAGGACGAAAATGACCTAAATGTTTATCAAATGACAGAAATGAACTTATTGCATGCACAAGATTGGTTTAAAACCCTAATTGGACAAGAATAAGCCTACGGAGTACGAAAATGACCAAAATGTTCATCCTATGACACAAATGAACTTATTGGATGCACAAGATTGCTTAAAAACCCTAATTGGACAAGAATAAGCCTAGGGAGAACGAAAGTGACCTAAATGTTAATCCAATGACACAAATGAACATATTGGATGCACAACATTGGTTAAAAACCCTAATTGGACAAGAATAAGCCTAGGTAGGACGAAAATGACCTAAATGTTAATCCAATGACACAAATGAACATATTGGACGCACAAGACTAGTTAAAAACCCTAATTGGACAAGAAAAAGCCTAGGGAGGACAAAAATGACCTAAATGTTCATCCAATGACACAAATGAACTTATTATACGAGAAGATTGGTTAAAAACCCTATGTAGACAAAAATAAGTCTAGGGAGGACGATAACGACCTAAATGTTCATCCAATGACACAAACACACCTATTGGATGCCAAAGATTGGTTAAAAACCCTAATTGGACAAGAATAAGTATAGGGAGGACGACAATGAGCTCAATGTTCATCCAATGACACAAACACACCTATTAGATGCACAAGATTGGTTAAAAATCCTAATTGGACAAGAATAAGTATAGGGAGGACGACAATGAGCTCAATGTTCATCCAATGACACAAACACACCTATTAGATGCACAAGATTGGTTAAAAATCCTAATTGGACAAGAATAAGTATAGGGAGGACGACAATGAGCTCAATGTTCATCCAATGACACAAACACACCTATTAGATGCACAAGATTGGTTAAAAATCCTAATTGGACAAGAATAAGTATAGGGAGGACGACAATGAGCTCAATGTTCATCCAATGACACAAACACACCTATTAGATGCACAAGATTGGTTAAAAATCCTAATTGGACAAGAATAAGTATAGGGAGGACGACAATGAGCTCAATGTTCATCCAATGACACAAACACACCTATTAGATGCACAAGATTGGTTAAAAATCCTAATTGGACAAGAATAAGTATAGGGAGGACGACAATGAGCTCAATGTTCATCCAATGACACAAACACACCTATTAGATGCACAAGATTGGTTAAAAATCCTAATTGGACAAGAATAAGTATAGGGAGGACGACAATGAGCTCAATGTTCATCCAATGACACAAACACACCTATTAGATGCACAAGATTGGTTAAAAATCCTAATTGGACAAGAATAAGTATAGGGAGGACGACAATGAGCTCAATGTTCATCCAATGACACAAACACACCTATTAGATGCACAAGATTGGTTAAAAATCCTAATTGGACAAGAATAAGTATAGGGAGGACGACAATGAGCTCAATGTTCATCCAATGACACAAACACACCTATTAGATGCACAAGATTGGTTAAAAATCCTAATTGGACAAGAATAAGTATAGGGAGGACGACAATGAGCTCAATGTTCATCCAATGACACAAACACACCTATTAGATGCACAAGATTGGTTAAAAATCCTAATTGGACAAGAATAAGTATAGGGAGGACGACAATGAGCTCAATGTTCATCCAATGACACAAACACACCTATTAGATGCACAAGATTGGTTAAAAATCCTAATTGGACAAGAATAAGTATAGGGAGGACGACAATGAGCTCAATGTTCATCCAATGACACAAACACACCTATTAGATGCACAAGATTGGTTAAAAATCCTAATTGGACAAGAATAAGTATAGGGAGGACGACAATGAGCTCAATGTTCATCCAATGACACAAACACACCTATTAGATGCACAAGATTGGTTAAAAATCCTAATTGGACAAGAATAAGTATAGGGAGGACGACAATGAGCTCAATGTTCATCCAATGACACAAACACACCTATTAGATGCACAAGATTGGTTAAAAATCCTAATTGGACAAGAATAAGTATAGGGAGGACGACAATGAGCTCAATGTTCATCCAATGACACAAACACACCTATTAGATGCACAAGATTGGTTAAAAATCCTAATTGGACAAGAATAAGTATAGGGAGGACGACAATGAGCTCAATGTTCATCCAATGACACAAACACACCTATTAGATGCACAAGATTGGTTAAAAATCCTAATTGGACAAGAATAAGTATAGGGAGGACGACAATGAGCTCAATGTTCATCCAATGACACAAACACACCTATTAGATGCACAAGATTGGTTAAAAATCCTAATTGGACAAGAATAAGTATAGGGAGGACGACAATGAGCTCAATGTTCATCCAATGACACAAACACACCTATTAGATGCACAAGATTGGTTAAAAATCCTAATTGGACAAGAATAAGTATAGGGAGGACGACAATGAGCTCAATGTTCATCCAATGACACAAACACACCTATTAGATGCACAAGATTGGTTAAAAACCCTAAGGAGGACGAAAATGACCTAAATGTTAATCCAATGTCACAAATGAACTTATTGGATGCACAAAATTGGTTAAAAACCCTAATTTCACAAGAATAAGCCTAGGGAGGATGAAAATGACCTAAATGGTCATCCAATGATACTAATGAACTTATTGGATGCACAAGATTGGTTAAAAACCCTAATTTTACAAGATAATGCCTAGGGAGGATGAAGTGACCTAAATGTTAATCCAATGACACAAATGAACTTATTGCATGCACAAGATTGGTTAAAAACCCTAATTGGACAAGAATAAGTTTAGGGAGGACGAAAATGACCTAAATGTTCATCCAATGACACAAACACACCTTTTGGATGCACAAGATTGGTTAAAAACCCTAATTGGACTGGAATAAACCTACGGAGGACGAAAATGACCTAAATGTTAATCCAATGACACAAATGAACATATTGGATGCACAAGATTGGTTAAAAACCCTAATTGGACAAGAATAAGCCTAGGGAGGACAAAAATGACCTAAAATTTAATCCAAAGACAGAAACACACCTATAGGATGCAAAAGATTGGTTAAAAACCCTAATTGGACAAGAATAAGCCTAGGGAGGACGAAAATGACCTAAATGTTAATCCAATGACACAAATGAACATATTGGATGCACAAGATTGGTTAAAAACCCTAATTGGACAAGAATAAACCTAGGGAGGACGAAAATGATCTAAATGTTCATCCAACGACACAAATGAAGTTATTGTATGCACAAGATTGGTTAAAAACCCTAATTAGACAAGAATAATTCTAGGGAGGACGAAAATGACCTAAATGTTCATCCAATGATACAAATGAACTTATTGGATGCACCAGATTGGTTAAAACCCTAATTGGACAAGAATAAGCCTAGGGAGGACGAAAATGACCTAAATGTTCATCCAATGATACAAATGAACTTATTGGATGCACCAGATTGGTTAAAACCCTAATTGGACAAGAATAAGCCTAGGGAGGACGAAAATGACCTAAATGTTCATCCAATGATACAAATGAACTTATTGGATGCACCAGATTGGTTAAAACCCTAATTGGACAAGAATAAGCCTAGGGAGGAGGAAAATGACCTAAATGTTCATCCAATAACACAAATTGACTTATTGCATGCAGAAGATTGGTTAAAAACCCAAATTGGACAAGAATAAGCCTAGGGAGGACGAAAGTGACCTAAATGTTAATCCAATGACACAAATGAACTTATTGCATGCACAAGATTGTGACCAGTTTTTCCACATTCATAGCATGTAATGGTCTTGTTGTCAGTAGTCTTGGAGCTAGATGGTTTTCTGAATTTGTTGTCTTTCTTCTTCAGAAACTTCTTGAATTTCTTGACAAGCAACCCGATTTCCGGCTCTTCAGATTCACTACTGGATTGATCTGAGCAGCTATCTGATTCAGTTTTCGATTGCTGGGCTTGAACCTTCAGGGATAGTCCTTTCTTTTTGCGGCTTTCCATCTCTGATTCGTCCAGTCGATGTAATTCCATTTCGTGTTCTCTTAGTTTACCAAACAAAGTTGCAGTCGTCATCTTTGCTAGATCTTTAGATTCTGCTATGGTTGTTATCTTTGGCTGCCATTCTCTGGTTAGACATCTCATTATTTTTCCAATCTGCTGTTCGTTATCCACTTGCTTTCCCAATGCATGAAGATTATTCACAATGTGTGTGAATCTGGTTTGCAGATCACTGATGGATTCGTCCCTTTTCATGCTGAATAATTCATATTCGTGCATCAGTGTGTTTACGCGAGCTCTCTTCACGTCTGTGGTTCCTTCATGTGTTTCTTGAAGAATGTCCCACATTTCTTTTGCTGACTTGCAGTTTGACACTCTAAAAAATTCTTCTGCACAAAGAGCAGATGTTATAATGTTTTTAGCCTTTGCATTATAACCTACCTTTTTCTTGTCATCATCTGACCAGTCGGCTCTAGGCTTGAGAATCATTGAGTCATTCGTTCCTGCAATCTTGGGAATGTATGGACCGTTTTCAACAGCGTCAAGGATGTCTATGCCACTGGCTTCCAAGAAGACTAGCATCCGGTGCTTCCAGTACATATAAGCTGTTCCGTTGAAAGCTGGAGGTCTTGCAAACGATGCGCCTTCTCCCAGAAAATCCTTTGAGGCCATAGTGCTTTTATGAGTATTACCTCTCGAAAAGTTAGGCTCTGAGGCCAATTGTTGGTATATATGACCTCGTAATAAGCGGAATATATCAGAATGTATCATTTTTTTATGAAATTAAATCAATTTCATACACAGCGGAAATTAAATTGTGGCATAGACATCTAGCAAGTTTTATTAGATTGATATGAGATTAATCAAGATGCATACAAGTCAAATTATCAGATTAAACAATATTACTTATTACAGAATATGTTTAACATGCATCTAATTTTAATCACATATACAGATATATCAAGATAGTAAATCAAAGGAGATAAGGGTTAGAGAAGATTGCACCAAGGATTTATACTGGTTCAGTTGTCCACTTGACAACCTACATCCAGTCCTGCAAATCCAAACGGATTTCAGATTTTCTTCTCCAATAGAAAGAATCAATTACAGATTGTCCAGTTTCCTCCCCGAAACCTATCTATCTTAATGATCTCTTTCCTATTGATCACCCTCTGATCCTTGTAGATACTCAGCAACCTATCACAGAATCAAAGTACAACTCTTTCTTGTTGAGCACTCTCACCCAAGAAAGTAGTCACCAGTTTCTAGCTGGATTTTCTCGCTTTGTTTTTGTTTCAAAGAATTATTACAAACAGAATACAGAAAGAACAAAAAGTAGTCTTCAATCTTGGTCAAAATGGCTTCTCATAATTCTGGATATCAAAGATTTGTTTTTGAGAATCCTTGTCTTTCAAGATTGTTTAGCAGCTATCTTTTTGATTGTTGATAATCCTCTTTTTCAATTTGATCTGAAAAAGTAATCTCATAACCAAGTGTTATTGTGTATCAAGAATATTCAATGTATATTTCAGATTGATATCATTGTTATTATCATTCATGTTATTGAAAGACAGATTGAAGACAGTTTATATAGTTTCTGAAAAACACATTAATCAATCGATTTACCAATCGATTTCGTAAAGTGATAAACCAGTCTAATCGATTTGCCAATCGATTATCGTGTGTCTTGTTTTTCTTGAATCTTGAAACTATATAAGCCAATCGATTTACCAATCGATTCTTTAAACAACATTTCTCAGTGATTATGTTAAGACTGATATGAATCGATTTCGTAATCGATTGCAGATGTTATGTTCAAACTGAAACACATATCAATCGATTCCATAATCGATTTATCAAATCTTCATAATCGATTAACAAATACTTAAAATCGATTTGGTCACACGCTCAGAGTTCACTGGGTTTTCAAAAGGTTTTGTCAATCGATTTGCCAATCGATTGAGTTTAAGTCAGTGACTCAGCTATTTTGATACTAATCGACGTGCCAATCGATTTGTATGTATTTGTTTGAAAACGTTCTTACCTGGGATTTGGTTCAATCGATTTCCCAATCGATTTCGACCAAATTTAACTTGATTAAAATATTACAACATAGATTGTCCAATCGATTTGTATGTCATAGGAAAAGTTATTTTGCAAGTGATTTTTAAGTAATCGAGTTGCCAATCGATTACCCTCAAAACTGGGGTGCCACTGACTTGTGCATTTTTAATTTCCAATTCAGTCAGTCGATTGCCCAATCGATTATACCGACACAAACAGTTGTGTTTCCTTACACCTTTGTTATGAAATCGATTTCCCAATCGATTTGCTTTAGTCAAAAGTCAACTTTTGTTGATTTCTTGTGTTTCAAGCAACCTGTTCCAAGTGTGTAAGATTTGATTGTTGTTCCTGAAATCTTGCTCAATTCAAATATTAGATTTATCATGTATTGTATGAACATTGTTGAATTATTAATTATGTCAAAATTAGGAATCAAAGGATCAAAATCCAACAATCTCCCCCTTTTTGGCATAATTGACTTAAATGTTAATCCAATGACACAAATAAACTTATTGCATGCACAAGATTGGTAAAAAGCCTTAATTAGACAAGAATAAGTCTAGGTAGGACGAAAATGACATAAATGTTAATCCAATGACACAAATGAACTTATTGGATGCACAAAATTTGTTAAAAACCCTAATTGTACAAGAATAAGTCTAGGGAGGACGAAAATGACCTAAATGTTCATCAAATGACACAAACACACCTATTGGATGCACAAGATTGGTTAAAAACCCTAATTGGACTAGAATAAACCTAGGGAGGATGAAAATGACCTAAATGTTCATCCAATGACATATCTGAACTTATTGGATGCACAAGATTGGTTAAAAACCCTCATTGGACAAGAAGAAGCTTTGGGAGGACGAAACTGACCTGAATGGTCATCCTATGACACAAATGAACTTATTGGATGCACAAGATTGGTTAAAAACCCTAATTGGACAAGATAAAGCCTAGGGACGATGAAGTAACCTAAATGTTAATCCAATGACACAAATGAACATATTGGATGCACAAGATTGGTTAAAAATCCTAATTGGACAAGAATAAGCCTAGGGAGGACGAAAATGAGCAAAATGTTAATCCAATGACACAAATGAACTTATTGGATGCACAAGATTGGTTAAAAACCTTAATTGGACAAGAATAAGTCTAGGGAGGACGAAAATGACCAAAATGTTCATCCAATGACACAAACACACAAACATAAGGCTATGGTTGACGAAAATGATCTAAATGTTAATCCAATGACACAAATCAACTTATTGCATGCACAAGATTGGTTAAAAACCTTAATTGGACAAGAATAACCCTAGGGAGGACGAAAATGACCTAAATGTTCATCCAATGACACAAATGAACTTATTGCATGCAAAAGATTGGTTAAAAACCCTAATTGGACAAGAATAAGCCTAGGGAGGACGAAAGTGATCTAAATGTTAATCCAATGACACAAATGAACTTATTGCATGCACAAGATTGATTAAAAACCCTAATTGGACAAGAATAAGCCTAGGGAGGATGAAAGTGACCTAAATGTTAATCCAATGACACAAATGAACATATTGGATGCACAACATTGATTAAAAACACTAATTGGACAAGAATAAGTATAGGGAGGATGAGAATGAGCTAAATGTTCATCCAATGACACAAACACACCTTTTGGATGCACAAGATTGGTTAAAACCCCTAATTGGACTGAAATAAGCCTAGGGAGGACGAAAATGACCTAAATGTTCATCCAATGACACAAATGAACTTATTGCATGGACAAGATTGCTTAAAAACCCTAATTGGACAAGAATAAGCCTAGGGAGGATGAAAGTGACCTAAATGTTAATCCAATGACACAAATGAACATATTGGATGCACAACATTGATTAAAAACACTAATTGGACAAGAATAAGTATAGGGAGGATGAGAATGAGCTAAATGTTCATCCAATGACACAAACACACCTTTTGGATGCACAAGATTGGTTAAAACCCCTAATTGGACTGAAATAAGCCTAGGGAGGACGAAAATGACCTAAATGTTCATCCAATGACACAAATGAACTTATTGCATCCACAAGATTGGTTAAAAACCTTAATTGGACATGAATAAGTCTAAGGAGGACGGAAATGACCTAAATATTAATCCAATGACACAAATGAACTAATTGGATGCCCAAGATTGGTTAAAAACCCTAATTGGACTAGAATAAACCTAGGGAGGACGAAAATGACCTAAATGTTCATCCAATGACACAAATGAACTTATTGGATGCACAAGATTGGTTAAAAACCCTAATTGGACAAGAATAATGCTAGGGAGGACGAAAATGACCTAAATGTTCATCCAATGACACAAATGAATATATTGGATGCACAAGTTTGGTTAAAAACCCTAATTGGACTGGAATAAACCTAGGCATGACGAAATTGACCTAAATGTTAATACAATGACACAAATGAATATATTGGACGCACAAGATTGGTTAAAAACCCTAATTGGACAAGAATAAGCCTAGGGAGGACGAAAATGACCTAAAATTTAATCCAAAGACACAAATGAACATTTTGGATGCACAATATTGGTTAAAAACCCTAATTGGACAAGAATAAGCCTAGGGAGGACGAAAATGAGCAAAATGTTAATCGAATGACACAAATGAACTTATTGGATGCACAAGATTGGTTAAAAACCCTAATTGAACAAGAATAAGTCTAGGGAGGACGAAAATGACCAAAATGTTCATCCAATGACACAAACACACCTATAGGATGCACAAGATTGGTTAAAAACCCTAATTGGACAAGAATAAGCCTAGGGAGGACGAAAGTGACCTAAATGTTAATCCAGTGACACAAATGAACTTATTGCATGCACAAGATTGGTTAAAAACACTAATTGGACAAGAATAAGTATAGGGAGGATGAGAATGACCTAAATGTTCATCCAATGACACAAACACACCTTTTGGATGCACAAGATTGATTAAAACCCCTAATTGGACTGAAATAAGCCTAGGGAGGACGAAAATGACCTAAATGTTCATCCAATGACACAAACACACCTATTGGATGTACAAGATTGGTTAAAATCCGTAATTGGACTAGAATAAACCTAGGGAGGACGAAAATGACCTAAATGTTAATCCAATGACACAAATGAACATATTGGATGCCCAATATTGGTTAAAAACCCTAATTGGAGAAGAATAACCCTAGGGAGGACGAAAGTGACCTAAATGTTAATCCAATGACACAAATGAACATATTGGATGCACAACATTGGTTAAAAACCCTAATTGGACAAGAATAAGCCTAGGTAGGACGAAAATGACCTAAATGTTAATCCAATGATACAAATGAACATATTGGACGCACAAGACTAGTTAAAAACCCTAATTGGACAAGAAAAAGCCTAGGGAGGACAAACATGACCTAAATGTTCATCCAATGACACAAATGAACTTATTGTATGCACAAGATTGGTTAAAAACCCTATGTAGACAAGAATACGTCTAGGGAGGACGATAATGACCTAAATGTTCATCCAATGACACAAACACACCTATTGAATGCCAAAGATTGGTTAAAAACCCTAATCGGACTAGAATAAACCTAGGGAGGACGAAAATGACTTAAATGTTAATCCAATGACACAAATGAAGTTATTGCATGCACCAGATTGGTTAAAAGCCTTAATTGGACAAGAATAAGTCTAGGTAGGACGAAAATGACCTAAATGTTAATCCAATGACACAAATGAAGTTATTGCATGCACCAGATTGGTTAAAAGCCTTAATTGGACAAGAATAAGTCTAGGTAGGACGAAAATGACCTAAATGTTCATCCAATGACACAAATGAACTTATTGGATGCACAAGATGCCAATTGTGTCAGGCTCTTGATGCCAATTGTTGATTATTATGACCTCGTTATGACAGAATATAACAGTCTTTAACAAATTAAAACAATATAGAAAACACGATACGTCTAGCATACAATTAAGATCGAACATACAATCATACGATGCAAGATTTATTCAGATTTATACACAGCGGAAATATAACATAGCATACAAGATCAACATGAAAAGTAAAAAGATAAGGGATAGAATGCACCAAGGTTTATCCTGGTTCAGCTGTCAGTATGACAGCCGACATCCAGTCCTGACAATCCAACTGGATTTCAGCTTTTTCTTCAATAGAAAGAATTGAGACTCTTTTACAGATTGTCCAGTTTCCTCAAAACCTATCTATCTAACTCAAACTCTTTTCTATTTATTAACCCCTTGATCCTTGCAGTCACTTGTCAGACTCTTAGAAGATCAAGTACAGCTCCTTCTTGATAAGACTTTGTAAGACTTTGTTTACAGAAAGATATAAAAGAATTAAAAGTAAAAGGATAAGGGATAGAATGCACCAAGGTTTATCTTGGTTCAGCTGTCAGTATGACAGCCTACATCCAGTCCTGACAATCCAACTGGATTTCAGCTTTTTCTTCAATAGAAAGAATTGAGACTCTTTTACAGATTGTCCAGTTTCCTCAAAACCTATCTATCTAACTCAAACTCTTTTCTATTTATTAACCCCTTGATCCTTGCAGTCACTTGTCAGACTCTTAGAAGATCAAGTACAGCTCCTTCTTGATAAGACTTTGTAAGACTTTGTTTACAGAAAGATATAAAAGAAGTACAAAGTTTGTCTTCAATCTCTATCAATGTATCTCAAACAATAATCTGGTTGCTCATTTGAGTGTTTGTGAGATCATTGTCTTTTTCTCTCAAGAATTCTTTTTCAGCTCTCTTATTGATTATGAATAATCTTTTGGTCTTGATCTGAAAAAGCAATATCAGAATGTTATCAAAATGTTCTTAAGAGTTCTTCAGTATTCTGAAGTATATGATAGAAAAAGATTGAAAACACTTTATATAGTTCTTGAAAAACAACATATAAATCGATTTCTCAATCGATTCATTAAGGTGATAAAACGGGCGTAATCGATTTGCCAATCGATTATCGCAAGTCTTGTTTTTCTTGAATCTGAAACTATATAAACTAATCGATTTCCTAATCGATTCTTTTAATACACTTTTCAGAAAATTATGTGCGGATTATATATGAATCGATTGCATAATCGATGTCAGGTGTTTTGTTCCAACAATGAAATCAAAACAATCGATTACTTAGTCGATTCACTAAGTCACATAATCGATTCACAACTACACTTAATCGATTTGGCCATATACTAAGAGTTCCCTGTGATTTCAAATTTTTGTTTCAATCGATTTGCCAATCGATTTGGTTTAAAACAGGAACTTAGCTTATTTCAAGTAAATCAGAGTGCCAATCGATTTGGTAGCATGTCTCTGAAATGGCTTTTACCAATTGGTTTAGCTCAATCGATTGCCTAATTGATTGATACCAAACTTGTCATGATTGAATTTTTCACAATGGATTGTCCAATCGATTGTGTATGTCACAGGCCATGTTACTTGTGAAATTTTATTTACGACATCGATTTGTCAATCGATTAGCCTAGTAAATGGATTGTTGCCCAATCGATTACTCAATCGATTTATTCAATCAGTTTTTAGTCTTTGTGATTTGCACAATCGATGTGCCAATCGATTAGCATACAAATCAGGTTGCCTCTGACTTGCACAATTTTTATTACTGATTGTGCCAGTTGATTACCTAATCGATTGTGTAATCACAAACTATATGTTTCCTTACAACCCTTTTACGAAATCGATTGCCTAATCGATTTGCTCAGTAGATTTTCAACTTTTGTTGATTTCTTGAGTTCCAAGCAATTGTCTCAAGTATGTAGGGTTGAGTTGTTGTTCCTGAAATCTTACTCAGTTAAAATGTTAGATTTATCATATGATGTATGAACATTGTATGTTTGTTAATTATGTCAAAATTAGGATTAAGAGGACTAAAGTTCAACAATCTCCCCCTTTTTGCATAAGTGACAAGCATGCAATTTTAACTTGAGTTGAGCAATTTCAAGATATAATATTAACAACAAGATATATTCATAGCATCATATGTACCATTATCAGATCATAATATCAGAATATCAAAGCATCAGATCAGAGCATAAGTACACATGCTAGTTAACAATATCAGAGTAATTTAATAAGTCATTAGTCATCAGAGTATCAATTTGCAGCAGTATAAGCAACATAAGTAAAAGTTACTACAAGTTATAATTTCTCTCCCCCTTTGTCAGTTAAGGCAAAAAGGCAGAAAATAAATTTCCTCCCCCTATGTTAGTAAATTAATGAACGTGCTTATATGTCATATAAAAAAAGAAGTCAGAAAACAGTGTATCAGAGCAACAATTAAGCAGATTAAACAGATTATGGCAATGGATATCAGAGAGTAAATTAATGAACGTGCTTATATGTCATATAAAAAAAACAACACAAAACAGCAATAACAAGACATTACATCACAACAATGAACTTAAAAACCTGAACTAGGCTGTTCGTCACTATTAGCGAAGGGAGAGGTACAGACCGTTGTATTACCCTCAACGGGTGTCTCCTCAACGTGAGGTTCAGAACTATTTAAGGTATTTGGTTCCTTTGTTGCTTGTCGGCCGATATCCGCTATGTCTTCAAAAGATAGCTTAAGGCCTAAATGAGCTTGAATTGCAGCAACATCCTGAACAACTGAATTCAGAGATGCCTGGAGAGTCGTCAAGGAAGCTTCCATTCTTTCCTGTGACTCTTGCATTTTGGCGTTGTGAGCCATCTGAACTTCCATAAATTCCAGCAGTTTTGCGATGTACTCAGGAGGGGCTGCCACTAGTTCAGCAGCTTGTTGAGGATTAGGTTGAGCTGGTTCAACATTTGGCAGTGGTCTTATCCAAATACCATGCACCCTTTTCAATTGCATCTGGTTGACAATTGATTCTCCAAAAATAAGGGTGGTCTTGGAAGATTCTTCATTGACAAGAGAAACCTTAAAGTGTCTCAGAATCTTTGTGATCAGTTGAGGATAAGGCAGTACTAGCTTGCTCTGTGAAGCTTCCAACATGTGCCTTAGCACAATCCATGTCCAGCTCATCTTGAGCTCCTTGGACAATCCCCATAGCAGTAGTATGTCCAACTTCTGGACTACAACATGGTTACCGGATCGTGGCACAAGCATCCGGGTTAGAGTATACATAAGAATCCGATGTTGGACCTTCATTTGACCAATAGGCAGTGAAACCGTTTCAACAAAGCCATCTATCATCAAATCCTTTACAGCAGTATGCCTATCAAACGATGCTTCCCATCCTTCGTCAGCTGCATCAGCATCAGAACCGCCGTCTATTGATGTTCCATGAAATGGCAATCCTGACAAAGTAGAGAAATCTTCAAAGGACATAGATATCCTTTTGCCTTTAACTTGAGCTTTGAATCCGTCTTTAGTAAGCTTGAATGAGGCGTAGAATTCCCTTATCAGCTTCGGATAAGTATCAAGAGAAGAGGAGAGAAAGCCCTCAAGACCGTGAAACCTTAAGTGGTCTTGGAAAGTGAAACCGTCTGAATCAAAATACGCGAAATCCAGAGTCTTTGCCTCATGGATTTTTCTCTTGAGAAAGTCAGATGGAATAGTAGCTTCTACCTCTTTATCCTTAAATGAAGGAGCTTTTTTAGGTGGAGGAGAAGAAATCGGTTTCTTCTTTTTCTGTTGAACTTCCTTCATGGCGTCAGCCATGAGCTTTTCAGTGGGTGGCTCCTTTCTCTTCTTGGATTTCCCTTAATCAAAAGCAGGTGCCTTGCCTTTATCCTTGGCAAAAATCTTGTGGGTGGGAATGGGAACCCTTTTAGTCAACGTAGGTGGAGGTGAAGGGGTTCGCCCACTTGATGAAGATGATGGTGAAGGAGTTCGGGTTTGTGTTTGCTTAACATGTGCCATGAGTGTAATGAAGTGTGTTTGAATGTAGATAGAAACCAAGAATGATTGCAGAAAACAGAGTAGAGAGATGAAGCAGAGAAAATTTGAGAAATCTGGAGATGTAATGTGAAGAAATCGATTGATAACTGTTCCTTTTTATACCTTCAGATGCGTAAATCGATGTCCCAATCGATTATGTTACCGTTGCTGGGGAATCATAATCGATTTAGTAACCATTTCTTCTAACGGCTAGTAAAAACAGTCACAACGGTTATAACTTGAATCGATTCCCAAATCGATGTCCTTTATTTACTCAATCGATGTCCAAATCGATTTCTTTAAACTGGAGAAATGAAATATTAAACCAATTGATTTCCAAATCGACGCTCGGGCTTGAGTCTGGAAAACATTCTAAATTTTGAAGTCTGGGGCCAACGTAATCGATTTCCAAATCGATTCTTTAAACCAAAAAAAATACTGACTATCGATTATCCAATCGATTGAAAAAGGGAGAATTTCAAGCACCAGAAGCTTCCTGTGTCAGAGTATGAGCTATACGTTTATGCTATAACCAAGTCTCATCTGGAAGCCTTTATCACATAGTTGGCTTGTACTTAGTCGATTGTGTTTTAGCTCTTCTATGTACAAAACATTTTTTATTTACTGTAGTTGACTCATTTGCCTATGTCACCAACACCACTTATTTGACAAAACCTTCCTCCTTTAATGTTAAAGACAAGAATTTAGACTTGTCTCCTGTCATGTGCTTTGATCATCCGCTATCTAGGTACCAAGGGTGCCTATTGGATGTCAAGCACACCTGCAACACATACTTAAAAATTGATTTTAGGTACCCAATTTAAATTGAGTCCTGGGAGGTTAGTGTCAAAAATTTGTTTCTTTACTATCCAAACTTGTTTCCATCCTCTGTTGGCTAGTTTTTTAAATTTGCAATTTGAAACAAAATGTCCTTTTCTGCAACAGAAATGACATGAACCAGCAAAAGATGAATGTTTATTTGGCTTAGTAAAGATGTCATACATATTCCTTGAACTACTAGATTTCTTACTATGTTTGACATTTCTGTTTTGCATATAACCAATACCACATCTAGTGTTATTACTAACATGTTTATTTGGGTTATATCCAAGACCAGATTTTTCATTAACATGTCTCTGGTTGCTAAGTATAACATTCTATTTATCTTTACTACTAGCAAACTTCAATAAATCAGACTGTAATGATGCAACATGTTTTTCAAGTTCAATGCATCTTGCAGATTTGTCATGTGAATCCTTTTTCAGTTGTTCATACAAATTCTCAATTTCCTTATGATCATTTTTCATTTGTTCACAAATCATACATTGTTTGTCAAGCATTTTCTTTGTACTCATTAACTGTTTAATAGAATTCACATACTCATCATGCAGTTCATTGAATGCTTCATGTAGCTCATCATAAGAGGGATTAGATTGTGACCTAACCTCATTTTTTGATTCTGAGTCGGTATTTGCCATAAGACATAGATTTGCTTCTTTTTCATCTGAAGAGGCAGAGGATTCTTCGTTGTCATTCCATGCAACATATGCTTTTCTGGTTTTGGTAGCTGGTTCCTTGCCTTTAGTTTTTGGAGTTCTATTTTTGTTTTGCAACTTGTAACACTCAAACTTTATATGGCATGTTTTACCACACTCATAACAGGTGATTGTCTTGTTGTCACTAGTCTTAGAACTGGATGGCTTTCTGAATTTGTTGTCTTTCTTTTTCAGAAATTTTTTAAACTTTTTGACAAGTGAACCAATCTCAGGCTCTTCGTCAGTCTCACTGCTTGACTCATCTGAGCAACTGTCTTGTTCAGTTTTTGATTGATGCGTTTGTGCTTTCAAAGACAATCCTTGCTTTTTCCTGCTATCTTGCTCTGACTCATCTAGTCTATGCAACTCCATTTCGTGCTCCCTGAGCTTTCCAAACAGTGTTGCGATGGTCATTTTTGCAAGATCTTTTGATTCAGCAATAACAGTTATTTTGGGATGCCATTCTCTTGTTAAACACCTCGTGATTTTTCCAATTTGTTGTTCATTTTCTACATGTTTTCCCAAGGCATGAAGGTTGTTGATGATGTGTGTAAACCTAGTTTGTAGATCACTGATGGATTCATCTTTCTTCATGCTAAACAATTTGTATTCATGCATGAGTGTATTAACTCGAGCTCTTTTCACGTCTGTGGTGCCTTCATGTGTTTCCTGAAGAATGTCCTACATTTCCTTTGTTGATTTACAGTTTGATACCCTGAAGAATTCTTCTGCACACAAAGCAGATGTTGTAATATTCTTTGCTTTAGCATTATAACCTACTTTCTTTTTGTCATCCTCAGACCATTCGGATCTGGGTTTAGGGATTAGTAAATCATCAGTTCCAGCAATTTTAGGTATGTAGGGTCCATTTTCAACAGCATCTAGAATATCAATACCACTAGCTTCTAGAAATATTAACATCCTATGTTTCCAATACATGTATGCGGTTCCATTGAAGGCAGGGGGCCTTGCAAGTGAAGCACCTTCTCCTAGAAATTCAACTAAGGCCATGTTCTTTTATGAGTATTACCTCTAAAAAAGTCAGGCTCTTGATGCCAATTGCCAATTATTACAGAATATGACAGTCTTTAACAAATTAAAACAATATAGAAAACATAATACGTCTAGCATACAATTAAGATCGAACATACAATCATACGATGCAAGATTTATTCAGATTTATACACAGCTGAAATATAACATAGCATACAAGATCAACATGAAAAGTAAAAAGATAAGGGATATAATGCACAAGGTTTATCCTGGTTCAGCTGTCAGTATGACAGCCTACATCCAGTCCTAACAATCCAACTGGATTTCAGCTTTTTCTTCAATAGAAAGAATTGAGACTCTTTTGCAGATTGTCCAGTTTCCTCGAAACCTATCTATCTAACTCAAACTCTTTCCTATTTCTTAACCCCTTGATCCTTGCAGTCACTCGTCACTCTCACACAAGATCAAGTACAGCTCCTTCTTGATGATCTTTACATCAAGGAAGATCGCCACCAGTTTTCAAACTGGATTTTTCACAGTTGTTTCTTTATAAGACTTTGTTTACAGAAAGATATAAAAGAAGTACAAAGTTTGTCTTCAATCTCTATCAATGTATCTCACACAATAATCTGGTTGTTCATTTGAGTGTTTGTGAGATCATTGTCTTTTTCTCTCAAGAATTCTTTTTCAGCTCTCTTATTGATTATGAATAATCTTTTTGGTCTTGATCTGAAAAAGCAATATCAGAATGTTATCAAAATGTTCTTAAGAGTTCTTCAGT
>NW_027339431.1:205699-206462 GCF_000331145.2 Cicer arietinum | reverse complement strand
CAAGTCTTGTTTTTCTTGAATCTTGAAACTATATAAACTAATCGATTTCCTAAACGATTCTTTTAATACACTTTTCAGAATATTATGTGTGGATTATATATGAATCGATTGCATAATCGATGTCAGGTGTTTTGTTCCAACAATGAAATCAAAACAATCGATTACTTAGTCGATTCACTAAGTCACATAATCGATTCACAACTACACTTAATCGATTTGGCCATATACTAAGAGTTCCCTGTGATCTCAAATTTTTGTTTCAATCGATTTGCCAATCAATTTGGTTTAAAACAGGAACTTAGCTTATTTCAAGTAAATCGGAGTGCCAATCGATTTGGTAGCATGTTTCTAAAAAGGCTTTTACCAATTGGTTTAGCTCAATCGATTGCCTAATCGATTGATACCAAATTTGTCATGATTGAATTTTTCACAATGGATTGTCCAATTGATTGTGTATGTCACAAGCCATGTTACTTGTGAAATTTTATTTACGACATCGATTTGTCAATCGATTAGCCTAGTAAATGGATTGTTGCCCGATCGATTACTCAATCGATTTATTCAATCAGTTTTTAGTCTTTGTGATTTGCACAATCGATGTGCCAATCGATTAGCATACAAATCAGGTTGCCTCTGACTTGCACAATTTTTATTACTGATTGTGCAGTTGATTGCCTAATCGATTGTGTAATCACAAACTGTATGTTTCCTTACAACCCTTTTACGAAATCGATTGCCTAATCGATTTGCTCAGTAGATTTTC
>NW_027339431.1:203630-205199 GCF_000331145.2 Cicer arietinum | reverse complement strand
ATGAACTTATTGCATGCACAAGATTGGTTAAAAACCTTAATTGGACAAGAATAAGTGTATGGAAGACGAAAATGACCTAAATGTTCATCCAATGACACAAACACACCTATAGGATGCACGAGATAGGTTAAAAACCGTAATTGGACAAGAATAAACCTAGGGAGGACGAAAACGACCTAAATGTTAATCCAATGACACAAATGAACATATTGGATGCACAAGATTGGTTATAAACCCTAATTGGACAAGAATAAGCCTAGGGAGGACAAAAATGACCTAAATGTTCATCCTATGACACAAATGAACTTATTGGATGCACAAGATTGGTTAAAACCCTAATTGGACAAGAATAATCCTAGGGGGGACGAAAGTGACCTAAATGTTAATCCAATGACACAAATGAACTTATTGCATGCACAAGATTGGTTAAAAACCTTAATTGGACAAGAATAAGTATAGGGAGGACAAAAATTACCTAAATGTTCATCCATTGACACAAACACACCTTTTGGATGCACAAGATTGGTAAAAAAACCCTAATTGGACTGGAATAAACCTAGGGAGGACGAAAATGACCTATATGTTAATCCAATGACACAAATGAACATATTGGATGCACAAGATTGGTTAAAAACCCTAATTGGACAAGAATAAGCCTAGGGAGGACGAAAATGACCTAAATGTTGGAAACATATGACTTCTTTGGATTAAGATTAAGAGAATTAAGATCAAATCCAACCTGTTCAATTTTAATTCCAAGATTAACAATGCAAGATTCATACAATATGTGCACAACGGAAATATAACATAGCATACAAGATCAACATGAAAAGCAAAAAGATAATGGATAGAATACACCAAGATTTATCCTGGTTCAGCTGTCAGTATGACAGCCTACATCCAGCCCTGAAATCCAACTGGATTTCAGCCTTTTTTCAATAGAAAGAATTGAGACCCTTTTACAGATTTGTCCAGCTTCCTCGAAGCCTATCTATCTAACTCAAACTCTATTATGTTTCTTAACCCCTTGATCCTTGCAGTCACTCGTCAGACTCACACAAGATCAAGTACAGCTCCTTCTTGATGATCTTACATCAACGAAAATCGCCACCAGTTTCCAAACTGGATTTTCTAAACTTTCAGTAACAAAGAATTGTATATTACAAAGAATTAAAGAAAGATTCAAACTTTTGACTCAATCACTATATTGGTTCTCACGCAAAAGGTATTTTGGGCAATGAATGTTTGTGTGATTGTAAAACGTTTCTCTCAAGGTAGTTCAAAGGTTGTGAAAAGTTTTCCAAAGGTTTTTTTTCTTTCAAAGATTGTGTAAAAGTTGTGTTGAGTTATTTTGAAAAATGATTGAATCAGCTTATATATATTCAAAGAAAACACCAGGACAGTCGATTGCCTAATCGATTTTATAAAGTTTTAATCGATTGCCTAATCGATTTTCGTAGGTCTTGTTTTTCTTGAATCTTGAATCATATAAGCATGAATCGATTTGCCAATCGATTCTTTTAATTCATTAATCAGAACTGGAACTATGATTTTATCCAAATCGATTGA
>NW_027339431.1:195606-203264 GCF_000331145.2 Cicer arietinum | reverse complement strand
TCAATCGATTTGCCAATCGATTGTGCTTGTTACAGAACCTCAGCTATTTTGACAAAGTCTATTTGCCAATCGATTTAATCAAAGCTTGTTCTGATGAATGATTATCTGCAATCGATTGCCTAATCGATTGCTTCAAACTTGGATTTTAAGAAAACTAAATCAATTGATGTTCCAATCGATTTCTTGCATCACATAACTTATTCCTGATTTTAAAACTTGGTCACAATCGATTTGTCAATCGATTGATTCCATAACTGGTTGTTTCTGTGACTTGCTAAATCGATTGCTCAATGGATTGCCCAGTCGATTGTCCAATCGATTTGATTTATCCCAGAACTCAGGTTTCACTAAAAACATTTAACCAATCGATTGCCCAATCGATTGATGTAGTGAAAACACTTGTTCTGAGTCAGAAAATCGATTTATCAATCGATTCATCAATTGACTTTTTGGTTGATTGATTTGTATTCATTAGCAAAGGCTTAAGTGTGAGACCATAGTGATTAGTCTACTAAACTTATAACTATGACACCTAATAACACTATACATTTTTGCGTCTTTATCAAGTGCATCCTCCAACTTTGGTTGATTCCTTGAGTTGCAAGCTATTGTTCCAAGTGTATGGTGTCTTCTTGTTTGCCTGAAATATTTCTCAATTCAAAACATTAGATCAATCAAGTATTTCATATGTACTGTGTGTTTGGGAATTAAATCAAAAACATGATCAAGGAAGCTCATGACTTACAAACTCCCCCTTTTTGATTTAATGACAAATACACAGTTTTAACTTTGAGATTATTTTAAAAAACTCCCCCTGAGTTTTGGAATGTATGATACATTTCAATAACATCAGTACAAAAGGTATCAGAGTGCAAACAGAGTACAATGTTATGTATCAGAAAACATTTTATCAGAGCTATAAACATTGTATCAGAGTAGTGTTACATCAGATCACAAGTTATCATACAACAGGGTTAATATCATATTATAGCATTATGATATCAGAGCATATATAGCATATCAGATCATATTGTATCAGTATTACATATACATGTATCAGAGCATATATTCATACATCAGAGCATTATATGATCAGCATGTAAAATATCAGAGCAAATAATCACAAGTTAAATCAATCTCCCCCTTTTGTCATAAAAATAAAAAAGAAATATATACAAGAGAGTTGATTGAAACAAAAAATATAAGATATATACATAAAAAAAATTACAAAGACATCAAATTAAGAGCAGTACAAGAGCATGACAAACAACAATGACACTAAACCTAAACAACGAATCTAGGGCTGATCCTCATTATCACCAGCAGGAGAAGGAGAGACCATTGTATTAACCTCAGCAGGTGTCTCCTCCCCATGAGGATCAGAACCATCTAAGTTGGCTTGGTTTGGATCTTCAGTTGATTGTCGTCCGATCTCCGCAATGTCTTCAAAAGACATTTTGAGCCCCAAGTGCTCCTGAATAGCATCCACATCCTGAACCACAGAGTTTAAAGTTGATTGGAGCTTTCGAATAGAGGCTTCCACTTTTTCATTGTGGGCAGCTTGAACCTTCATAAACTCCAGCAGCTTCGCCAGGATATCAGAAGATGCTTCAACTTGTGCAGGTGGTTGGGCACTCGCTTGGGCTTGATCATCACTAGATTGTGCAGGATCAGCAGTGGATGGAGCTCTCGTCCATACTCCATTGATGCGTCGCAACTGCATTTGGTTCACAATTGATTCACCAAATGTTAGAGTGGTTTTGAGAGATTCCTCATTGGCTAGAGATACCTTGAAATGCCTCAGAATCTTCGTCACCACTTGGGGATAGGGTAGGATGTGCTTTCCTTGTGCTGATTCCATCATGTTCAGCAGCACTATCCACGCCCAGCTCATCTTGAGCTCTTTGTACAGCCCCCACAACACGATGATATCCAGCCGCTGCACAACCGCATGGTTTCCAGCTCTAGGTACTAACATTCTTGTTAGCACATACATAAGCATCCAGTGCTCAACCTTCATCTGGCCTGTTGGAAGAGAAACCTTCTCAACAAAACCGTCGATCATGAGTTCCTGTATTGCCGCATGCTTGTCTATTGAAGATTCCCAACCTTCATCATCAGCAGCATCTACTGCTCTACCATCAATGGTGTACCCACAGAAGGGTAAACCAATCAACTTGGAGAATTCCTCAAATGTCATTGAGATTCTCTTTCCTTTAACCTCAGCAGCAAAACCAGTTTTGGTGAGGATGAACTTGGAGTAGAAAGCCCGTATTAACCTGGGATAAACTTCCAAAGAGCCGGAGAGAAAGTCTTTGAGTCCATGAAACCTCAAATGGTTTTGAAAGACAAAGCCATTTGTTTCAAAATACGCAAAATCCAAAGTTCTAGCTTCTTGGATTTTTCGCTTTAAGAAGGAATCAGGAAGAGACTTGCCTTCAACTTGTTTGTCCTTTGAAGGCCGAACCTTCTTTGGTGGGGATGAAGGTTTTTTCTTTTTCTGGGTGGCTCCCTTCATGGCATCACCCATTAATTTCTCAGTTGGAGCAGTTTTTCTTTTCTTGCTTGGTTCCTAAGATGTAGCAACTGCTTTGCCTTTATCTTTAGCTAATACTTTATGGGTGGGGATAGACACACGCTTAGTTGGTGGTGATGGAGGTGGAGGAGGTGAAGGTGAGATCGTTCTTCCACTCGAGGTAGAAGATGAATCCAGTGAGATGGATTTTGACGAAGAAGACGGACGCCTTGCAGTCTGTTTTACTCTAGCCATTGTAGTTTGATTGAAGATAGAAGACTGAAGAGGATTGGATGCTGAGAAATTTGAAGTTGAATGAATGAACAGAGAGCAGAATGTGAAAATAGATTGTGAAATCGATTTAGGGTTTACCAGGTTTATATAGTACTGTTCCAAATCGATTGCCCAATCGATTGTGTTTTTCACTTATGGGTTTACTAAATCGATTGCCCAATCGATTAGGTTTACGTGGTTCAAAAAAGTATCTGTTACACCCACTTAAACGGCTATAAAATTTTCTCAACGGATATATTGTCAATCGATTGCCAAGTCGATTTTGTAACATATCCATCTTTACTAAATCGATGTCCAAATCGATTGCCTCCTATGTCCAGAAAACTTCAAAAAGTAACATCGATTCCCAAATCGATTGTCATAAGTCCATGTCCAAAACAAAGTTGATTCAATCGATTTCCCAATCGATGCTCGGGCATGAGTCTGAAAAACTTCTCAAATTTGTAGATGACTTGACCAAACAATCGATTATCCAATCGATTCTTTAAACTATTTTCCAAATATGTAATCGATTTACCAATCGATTAATGTAAAGCAAACTTCAGCAATCAGCATCTGAGATGTAATCAATCGATTATGAAATCGATTCCAGTGACAGTGACATAGAGAAATAAAACACTAAATACCAAACAAATCGACTATGCAATCAATTATCGTGTTTGTTGATTATTATGACCTCGAAATAATCAGAATATATCAGTCTTTAATCAAATTAAAGTAATATTACATACACAACGGAATTATAATGCGGAATACAAGATTAGCAATTAAAAGTAAAAAGATAAGGGATAGAATGCACCAAGATTTATCCTGGTTCAGTTGTCAACGAGACAACCTACATCCAGTCCTGACAATCCAACTAGATTTCAGCTTTTTCTCCAATAGAAAGAATTGTGAATTGTTTACAGATTGTCCAGTTTCCTTGAAACCTATCTATCTCTCACAATCTCTTTCCTATTGCTCACCCCTTGATCCTTGTAGTCACTCAACAGACTCACACAAAATCAAAGTACGGCTCCTTCTTGATGAGGCCTCTCACCCAAGAAGATCGCCACCAGTTTTCTAGCTGGATTTCTAGCAGTCGTTTTCTTTACAAAGTATTTATTTCAAACAGAATAACAAAAGTAATAAAAGAAGTCTTCAATCTTGAATCAATGTGTCTTCTCACGAATCTGGTTATTCAATGATGAATTATGAGAACATTGTCTTTTCTCTCAAGAATACTTTTTCAGCTCTCGCAATGATTATGGTTAATCTTTTTGGCTTTGATCTGAAAAAGCAATATCAGAATGTTAACAATGTGTTGTATTGTGTTAATGAGAGTTTTTGAGTGTTAATGAGAGAATGATTGAAAACAGTTTATATAGTTTCTGAAAAACAACTAATAAATCGATTTGCCAATTGATTCATTAAAGTTATAAAACAGGTCTAATCGATTTGCCAATCGATTATCGCGGGTCTTGTTTTTCTTGAATCTTAAAACTACATAAGCCAATCGATTTGCCAATCGATTCTTTAAACAAACTCTTTTCAGTGAATTATGTTAAGACTTATATGCATCGATTTCATAATCGATTGCAGGTGTTTTGTTCAAAGTAAAAATCACACAAATCGATTACTTAATCAATTTATTAAGTCTCATAATTGATTTACAAATACTCAGAATCGATTTGGCCACAAGCTCAAAGTTCACTGTGATTTCAAAAAGGTTCTTTCAATCGATTTGCCAATCGATTGTGTTCAAGACAGTGACTTAGCTATTTTGATGTTAATCGACGTGCCAATCGATTTGGTTGTATTTGCCTGAAAAGTTCTTACCTGATGTTTAGTTCAATCGATTTCCCAATCGATTGCAACCAAACTTAACTTGATTGAAATTCACACAATAGATTGTCCAATCGATTGCGTTTGTCACAGGTGAAGTTATTTTGCAAATAGTACTTAAGCAATCGATTTGCCAATCGATTACCCTAGAAAATGGATTGTCCCTGTGACTTGTTCAATCGATTTCCCAATCGATTTGTTTCAATCAGTTTTACTTTGTGATGTGTACAATCGATTTGCCAATTGATTAGCCTGTAAAATAGGTTGCCACTGACTTGTGCAATTTTCATTTCTAATTATGCCAGTCGATTGCCTAATCGATTATACAATCACAAACAGTTATGTTTCCTTACACCCTTGTTATGAAATCGATTTCCCAGTCGATTTACTCAGTGAATATTCAACTTTTGTTGATTTCTTGAGTTCCAAGCAATTTGTCTCAAGTGTGTAGGGTTGGATTGTTGTTCCTGAAATCTTGCTCAATTAAGATGTTAGATTCATCATATGTTGTATGAACATTGTATGTTTGTTAATTATGTCAAAATTAGGATTCAAAGGACTAAAGTCCAACAATCTCCCCCTTTTTGCATAAGTGACAATCATACAATTTTAACTTGAATTGAGCATTTCAAGACATAATATTAACAACATTTCATAGCATATATGTACCATTATCAGATCATAGGATCAGAAGTAACAGAGCATCTTAGCATAACAGTACACATGCTATTTATCAAAAACAAATCATTATTATATCAAAAATAATTCATTATTAGTCATCAGAGCTTAGTCATCAGAGCAAATAAATGCAAACAAATATTAGCAAGTTATAATTTTTCTCCCCCTTTGTCAGTTAAGGCAAAAAGGCAGAAAAAAACTTCCTCCCCCTATGTTAAAGAACATAAGCATTGGGGATTGAAATCATAAAACATTGTGTATCAGAGCAATTAATGAGCATATCAAAGGATTAAGACAGATGAATTCAGAGAGTGATGAGATAAACGTTTTAGTTCATTATCGATATAGATGAAATGAGTACAACAAGTCATAGCAAAACAGCACAGATCCTAAACTCCTAATCTCCTAAACTAGGCTGGTCCTCACTATTATCTACGGGAGAGGCAGAGACCGCTGTATTACCCTCAACAGGTGTCTCCTCAACGTGAGTCTCAGGGTGATCTAGGGGAGTTGGGTTAGGTTCCTCTGCTGCTTGACGACCGATGTCTGCGATGTCTTCAAATGACAGCTTGATTCCCAAGTGACCTTGAATCGCATCCACATCCTGAACAACCGAATCAAGGATGCCTGGAGAGTCCTTAAATTAGCTTCCATTCTGGACTGTGATTCTAGTATCTTGGCATTGTGTGCCATTTGAGCTTCTATGAATTCCATTATCTTAGCAACAAAATCAGGAGGGGCTGTGGCAGTAGCAGGTTGAGGCTGAGGTTGTGCTGGTTCAACAGTAGGCTGAGGTCTTATCCATATACCATGTAACCTTTTCAATTGCATTTGGTTTACAATTGATTCTCCAAATATCAGAGTGGTCTTTGTAGATTCTTCATTAACAAATGAAACCTTGAAATGTTTAAGAATCTTGGTAATCAGCTGTGGATAAGGCAACATAAGCTTGCTCTGTGAAGCTTCCAGCATGTGCCTTAGCACAATCCAAGTCCAGCTCATCCTAAGCTCCTTTGATAAACCCCATAACAGTAGTATGTCCAATTTCTGAACTACTGCATGGTTGCCTGAAGGAGGTACAAGCATCCTGGTCAGCGTGTACATCAGCATCGATGTTGGACCTTCATTTGACCGAAATGTAATGAAATGGTTTCCACAAAACCATCAATCATCAGGTCCTTTACTGCAGCATGCCTGTCAACAGATTCTTCCCAACCTTCGTCAGCCGTATCAGCTTCAGAACTGCCGTCGATAGATTTTCCGTAAAAAGGCAATCCTGATAAGGTAGAAAAATCATCAAATGACATAGCAATCCTTTTACCTTTGACTTGAGCCTTAAAACCTTCTTCTGTCAGCTTAAACGTAGAATAAAATTCTCTTATCAAACGTGGATAACTGTCGAGTGTAGAAGATAGAAAGCTCTCAAGACCGTGAAATCGCAGATGATTCTGAAACGTAAAACCGTCAGTATCAAAGTAGGCAAAATCCAGAGTCCTACCCTCATGGATTTTTCTTTTCATAAAGTCTGATGGTATAGAAGGTTCTGCATCTTTTTCCTTGGATGCAGGAACTTTCTTGGCAGGTGGTGAAGAAACAGGTTTCTTCTTCCTCTTTTGTGAAATTACCTTCATGGCATCAGCTATGAGTTTTTCCGTTGGGGGTTCCTTTCGCTTTATAGGCTTCTCTTGAACCGGAGCGGGTGCCTTGCCTTTGTCTTTGGCAAGTATCTTATGTGTAGGTATGGGTACTCTTTTTGTTAGAGTGGGTGGTGGTGAAGGGGTTTCACTGGTTGAAGATGATGAAGGTGAAGGAGTGCGTGCCTGGGTTTGTTTTACTCGTGCCATACTTGTAGATTGAAGTAGATTTGAATGTAGATAGCAACAAAATAACAATAGCAGAGACAGAAGGATGAAGCAAACAGAGAAAATTATTGAAAACTGAAGAAATGCAGTGCAAAAATCGATTGAGAATTGTTCCTATTTAAACCCTTAAACGTGTAAATCGATTCCCAAATCGATTAGGTTACCGTTGCTGGTAATGTCAATCGATTTAGTAATTATTACACATAACGGCTAGTCACAACGGTCATATTTCAAATCGATTCCCAAATCGAATTCCAGTTTTACTTAATCGATGTTCAAATCGATTGTCTTAACGTTGAAAAAAGAACTAGTCGATTTCCCAATCGACGCTCGGGCAAGTTAAAAATTTTTTTCTGAACTTTGAATTCTAGGGCCAAAGCAATCGATTCCCAAATCGATTTTATAAACCATTTACCATGCTGGTAATCGATTTCCAAATCGATTTAACTGGAGAAACAACTGCAAACACCAGAAATCCCAAAAAA
>NW_027339431.1:187805-193244 GCF_000331145.2 Cicer arietinum | reverse complement strand
ATAGGTTGGATTAGATTGTGAACTAACCTTATTTTCTGATTCTGAATCGGTATTTGCCATGAGACACAGATTCGCTTCTTCTTCATCCGAAGAGGTAGAGGATTCTTCGTTGTCATTCCATGCAATATAAGCTTTTCTGGTTTTGGTGACTGGTTCCTTGCCTTTTGGTTTTGTAGCTCTATTTTTGTTCTGCAATTTGTAGCATTCTGACTTTATGTGACCAGTTTTACCACATTCATAGCATGTAATTGTCTTGTTGTCACTAGTCTTAGAGCTTGATGGCTTTCTGAATTTGTTGTCTTTCTTCTTCAAAAATTTCTTAAATTTCTTGACAAGCAACCCAATCTCAGGCTCTTCACTCTCACTGCTTGATTCATTTGAGCAGCTTTCTGATTCAGTTTTCGATTGATGGGCTTGGACTTTCAAGGATAATCCTTTCTTTTTCCTGCTTTCCAGTTCTGATTCGTCCAGCCGATGCAGTTCCATTTCATGTTCCCTTAGTTTTCCAAATAGTGTTGTTGTTGTCATCTTTGCTAGATCTTTAGATTCAGCTATAGCAGTTATTTTGGGCTGCCATTCTCTGGTTAGACACCTCATAATCTTTCCGATCTGCTGTTCATTCTCCACCTGTTTTCCCAGTGCATGAAGGTTGTTTATCACGTGTGTAAATCTCGTCTGTAGATCACTTATAGAATCATCTTTCTTCATGCTGAACAATTCGTATTCGTGCATAAGTGTATTTTCATGAGCTCTTTTCACATCTGTGGTTCCTTCATGTGTTTCTTGAAGAATGTCCCACGTTTCCTTTGCTGATTTACAGTTTGATACCCTAAAGAGTTCTTCTGCACACGAAGCAGATGTTATAATGTTCTTAGCTTTAGCATTATAACCTACCTTCTTTTTATCGTCCTCAGACCATTCAACTCTGGGCTTGGGAATCATTGAGTCATTTGTTCCTGCAATCTTGGGAATGTATGGGCCATTTTCAACAGCGTCAAGGATGTCTATGCCACTGGCTTCCAGGAATATCAGCATCCTGTGCTTCCAGTACATATAAGTTGTTCCATTGAATGTTGGAGGTCTTGCTAGTGATGCGCCTTCTCCCAGAAAATCAGTTGAGGCCATATTCCTTTTATGAGTTTTACCTCTCGAAAAGTTAGGCTTTGAGGCCAAATTGTTGATTATTATGACCTCGAAATAATCAGAATATATCAGTCTTTAATCAAATTAAAGTAATATTACATACACAGCGGAATTATAATGCGGCATACAAGATTAGCAATTAAAAGTAAAAAGATAAGGGATAGAATGCACCAAGATTTATCCTGGTTCAGTTGTCAACGAGACAACCTACATCCAGTCCTGACAATCCAACTGGATTTCAGCTTTTTCTCCAATAGAAAGAATTGTGAATTGTTTACAGATTGTCCAAATTCCTCGAAACCTATCTATCTATCACAATCTCTTTCCTATTGCTCACCCCTTGATCCTTGTAGTCACTCAGCAGACTCACACAAAATCAAAGTACGGCTCCTTCTTGATGAGGCCTCTCACCCAAGAAGATCGCCACCAGTTTCTAGCTGGATTTCTAGCAGTCGTTTTCTTTACAAAGTATTTATTTCAAACAGAATAAAAGAAGTAGTAAAAGAAGTCTTCAATCTTGAACAATGTGTCTTCTCACGAATCTGGTTATTCAATGATGGATTATGAGAACATTGTCTTTTCTCTCAAGATTACTTTTTCAGCTCTCTCAATGATTATGGATAATCTTTTTGGCTTTGATCTGAAAAAGCAATATTAGAATGTTAACAATGTGTTGTATTGTGTTAATGAGAGTTTATGAGTGTTTATCACTTTTCATGAATTGTTAATGAGAGTTTGATTGAAAACAGTTTATATAGTTTCTGAAAAACAACTAATAAATCGATTTGCCAATCGATTCATTAAAGTTATAAAACAGGTCTAATCGATTTGCCAATCGATTATCGCGGGTCTTGTTTTTCTTTTCAGTAAATTATGTTTAGACTTATATGCATCGATTTCATAATCGATTGCAGGTGTTTTGTTCAAAGTAAAAATACACCAATCGATTACTTAATCGATTTATTAAGTCTCATAATCGATTTACAAATACTCAGAATCGATTTGGCCACAAGCTCAAAGTTCACTGTGATTTCAAAAAGGTTCTTTCAATCGATTTGCCAATCGATTGTGTTCAAGACAGTGACTTAGCTATTTTGATGTTAATCGAAGTGCCAATCGATTTGTTTGTATTTGCCTGAAAAGTTCTTACCTGATATTTAGTTCAATCGATTTCCCAATCGATTGCAACCAAACTTAACATGATTGAAATTATAACAATAGATTGTCCAATCGATTGTGTTTGTCACAGGTCAAGGTATTTTTCAAATATTATCTAAGCAATCGATTTGCCACTCGATTACCCTAGAAATTGGATTCTCACTGTGACTTGATCAATCGATTTCCCAGTCGATTGGTTTCAATCAGTTTTACTTTGTGATGTGTACAATCGATTTGCCAATCGATTTGCATGTAAAACAGGTTGCCACTGACTTGTGCAATTTTCATTTCTAATTGTGCCAGTCGATTGCCTAATCGATTATACAATCACAAACAGTTATGTTTCCTTACACCCTTGTTATGAAATCGATTTCCCATTCGATTTACTCAGTCAATAGTCAACTTTTGTTGATTTCTTGTGTTCCAAGCAACTTGTTTCAAGTGTGTAGGATTGGATTGTTGTTCCTGAAATCTTGCTCAATTAAAATGTTAGATTTATCATATGATGTATGAACATTGTATGTTTGTTAATTATGTCAAAAGTAGGATTCAAAGGACTAAAGTCCAACAGTGTTTCCAATTTTGACAAATTAAAACACTATGCATCATAAATCGATTATACAATCGATTGTGTAATGCATTTGTCCTATCTGGTCACATAATAATCGATGTAGCAATCGATTTGGTCATATGAATCATATTTCATTGAGATCAATAATGCCCAGTTTCATTCTTATAAGGAAGAAACTGTCCTTGGGCAAGGCCTTGGTGAAAATGCCAGCCAACTGCTCAGTTGTATTGACATATTCCAGCCTAATCTTGCCATGTTGGTATTGGTCTCTAATGAAGTGATGCCTAATCTCTATGTGCTTAGTCCTAGAATGCATGACAGGGTTCTTTGTGATATTAATAGCACTAGTATTATCACACAAAATGGGCACTGTTCTTAGATCAACACCAAAATCTAAGAGGTGTTGCTGCATCCAAAGAATCTGAGAACAACAACTACCAGCAGCTACATACTCAGCTTCAGTAGTTGAGAGTGCAACACAGTTTTGTTTCTTGCTATGCCAAGAGACAAGAGAGTTCCCTAGTAGTTGGCAAGTACCAGATGTACTCTTTCTGTCCAATTTGCATCCAGCAAAATCAGAATCAGAATAACCAACTAGAGTGCAAGTAGATCCCCTGGGATACCACAAACCTAGATTTTTGGTTCCTATGAGATATCTAAAAATCCTCTTAACTGCACTAAGGTGGGATTCCTTTGGATTGGCTTGGTATCTAGCACACATGCACACACTAAACATGATATCTGGTCTACTAGCTGTTAGGTAAAGTAAGGATCCTATCAAGCTTCTAAACACAGTCACATCTACAGTTTTACCCTTCTCATCTTTATCTAAGTAGCAGGCTTGACTCATAGGTGTATTAATGGATTTAAACTTATCAAAACCAAATTTCTTTAAAAGATCATTGCAGTATTTGGTTTAACTTAGGAAAATGCCATTCTTGCTTTGTTTGATTTGAAATCCCAGGAAGTAAGTTAATTCTCTCATCATGGACATTTCAAATCTACCTTTCATTGTATTTTCAAAATCTTTACAAATCTTATCATTTGTTGATCCAAATATTATGTCATCAACATAAATTTGTACCAACAAAATGTCTTTTCCTTGTCTTTTGATAAAAAGTGTCTTGTCAACATTTCCCCTTGAAAAATTTTCTTGTAAAAGGAAATTGCTCAGCTTGTCATACCAAGCTCTTGGAGCTTGTTTCAAACCATAGAGGGTTTTGTCAGTTTAAACACATGATCTGGAAACTTAGGATCTTCAAAACCAGGTGTTTGACTTACAAAAACTTCCTCTTGAATGTCTCCATTTAAAAAGGCACTTTTAACATTCATTTGATAAAGTTTAAAGTCCATTATACATGCATAAGCAAGCAGGATTCTAATGGCTTCTAGTCTAGCTACTGGGGCATAGGTTTCATCATAGTCTATTCCCTCCTCTTGGTTGTACCCCTTGGCCACTAGCCTAGCCTTGTTCCTAGTAATAACACCATTCTCATCCATCTTGTTTCTGAAAACCCACCTAGTTCCTATAACATGTTTTCCCTCTGGTCTTGGAACTAAGGTCCACACTTGGTTTCTCTAAAACTGATTTAGCTCCTCTTGCATGGCTACTATCCAGTCATGGTCCATAAGGGCTTCCTTAATGTTTTTGGGTTCTATTTTAGAAACAAAGGCAGTAAGGTTGCAAAATTCTCTAAGGGATTTTCTGGTTGAAACTCCTTTTGAAATTTCTCCAATAATGTTGTCTATAGGATGGTTTTTGGTAAACTTCCACTCTTTGGGTAAATCATCTTCCCTAATTGGTTCTACACAGTCAAGGTTGGTTGGAGGTACAGGTTCACTAGGTTCTATTGGTTCAGATTCTACAATATCATCCAATGAGTTACCAGCTATAGAAGGAGTGTTGTTCAAGTTTTCAGCAAACATTTCATCAAATTTAACATGAACAGATTCCTCTATAGTTTTGGTTCTTTTATTGTAGATTCTATAGGCTTTACTAGACTGGGAATAACCTAGAAAGATACCCTCATCTGTCTTAGGATCAAACTTACCTAGATGTTCTTTGCCATTGTTTAACACAAAGCACCATATAGGTTCCCTCCAAAACTTCTAACCTGAGATGGACCAAACAAGTCCATGTGTACCAACTCTAAGACCCTATTGGTTTGAACTAAGTCTATAGGGGGGAAAGAAGACTTAACTAGTTTACTCCTCTTACAGGAGTCACATAACCTATCCATAGAAAACTTCCTATTTGGGAGACCTAGGACTAACTGCTTACTTACTAATCTGTTCAAGTGATCCATATGAATATGGGCCACCCTCTTATGCCACAGCCAATTCTCATCAGCATTAGATAATAAGCAACATATATCACTTGCAGGTAAGGAATCAAAATCTATCATGTAAATATTGTTAACTCTTTTACCTGTCAATTTCATACCTTTAACTTCCTTATGCTCAAGTGTGCAAGCCATAGAAGTAAAGTATACCTGGAATCCTTTGTCACACAACTGACTTATACTTAACAAGTTGTGCTTTAGATCCTTGACATACAGAACATCTTT
>NW_027339431.1:184141-187597 GCF_000331145.2 Cicer arietinum | reverse complement strand
CTGGCTGATACTTAACAAGTTGTGCTTTAGATCCTTGACATACAGAACATCTTTAATCACTGTAGATGATTTGTTTCCAATGTCTCCAAAGCCTAGAATTTTCCCTTTGTTATTGTCACCATATTTGACAAAGCCTCCTTCCTTTAAGTTCAGAGACAAAAACATTGACTTGTCTCCAGTCATATGCTTGGAGCGTCCACTGTCCAGATACCATGATTGATTTCTGGATGCCAAGCATATCTGCAAAAAATGAATCAAGTTTTGGATTTAGGTACCCAATTCAAATTGGGTCCTGGGGGGTCAATTTCAAATGCTTGTGTCTTAACTTTCCAAATTTGTTTCCATCCTCTGTTGGCAAGTTTTTTCAGTTTACAATTGAAAACCATATGTCCCTTTTTGCAACAAAAATGACATACAACAGCAGAGGATGATTTCAGATTTGGTCTAGTCAAGTTATCATGCATTTGTTCAGATTTAACAAACTACTGATGACCTTTAACATGCATGTGTTGTTTATAGCCAAGTCCAGATTTAACATTTAGATTTCTTTGATTTCTAAGAAGTCTATCTAAGTTGTTTTTACCACTATTAAACTTAGCTACATCACATTTCAGTTCATGAGTTTCCTTTTTCAGATTTTCATTTATGTCTTTAAGAGACTCATGCTTCAGATTGATTTCATCATACAACATGCATTTTTCTTCTAGCATTTTCTTAGTACTGATTAATTGTTTGAGAACACTAACATATTCAGCATGCAGTTCATTAAAGGCATCATGCAGTTCATCATAGGATGGATTAGAAGTTGTACTTACTTCACTGTCAAATTCTGAGTCAGTATTTGCCATGAGACACAGGTTGGCTTGTTCATCTTCTGAATCTTCTGATGAATCTTCATCATTGTCGTTCCAGGCAATGTAAGCTTTTCTGGTTGAAGGTTGTTGATCCTTTCCTTTAGTCTTTACATGCTTGTTTTTGTTCTGCAGTTTATAACACTCAGATCTGATGTGGCCTGTTTTACCACATTCATAGCAAGTTATGACTTTGTTATCATTGGTATCACTCTTGCTGAAGCCGTTAGTCTTTGAATTATGTGGTTTTCTTGACTGGCTTCCTTTCTTTTTCTGGAATTTCTTGAATTTTCTGACCAACATACCTATCTCAAGCTCTTCATCAGATTCACTTTCTGAATCATCAGTATCTAGTTCAGATTTTGTTTTGTGAGTCTGAGCCTTCAGTGAAAGTCCTTTGCTTTTCCTGGTAGATTGTTCTGACTCATTCAATCTGTGCAATTCCATCTCATGTTCCCTGAGCTTTCCAAATAATGTTGCAATGGTCATGTTTGCCAGGTCCTTTGATTCAGCAATGGCAGTTATCTTGGGTTGCCATTCCCTTGTTAGACACCTCATTACTTTTCCTATCTGTTGCTCATTGTCCACAGTTTTTCCTAGAGCATGAAGATTGTTGATGATGTGTGTAAACCTTGCCTGTAGGTCACTGATTGATTCATCCTTCTTCATGTTGAACAATTCATACTCATGCTTGAGAGTATTTGTTATGGCCCTTTTGACATCTGTGGTGCCTTCATGTGTTTCCTGAAGAGTATCGCACATTTCCTTTGCAGACTTGCAGTTTGACACCCTAAAGAATTCTTTTGCACTCAAAGCAGATGTTATAATATTCTTGGCCTTAGCATTATAACCAACTTTCTTTTTGTCATCATCAGACCAATCAGATCTTAGTTTGATGATGATGGATGATCCCTCAGTGCCTGCAAGTTTAGGCACGTAGGGACCATTCTCCACTGCCTCTAAGATGTCCAGCCCACATGCTTCCAGAAAGATGAGCATCCTCTATTTCCAGTACATGTATGCTGTACCATTAAAGGCAGGGGGTCTGGTTATAGATGCCCCTTCCCCTAGGAAATCTAAAGAAGTCATGTTCTTTTCTGAGTTTTTCTCTAAAAAAGTTAGGCTCTTGATGCCAATTGTTGGAAAAATATGACTTCTTTCGATTAAGATTAAGAGAATTAAGATCAAATCCAACGTGTTCAATTTTAATTCCAAGATTAACAATGCAAGATTCATACAATATGTGCACATCGGAAATATAACATAGCATACAAGATCAACATGAAAAGTAAAAAGATAAGGGATAGAATGCACCAAGATTTATCCTGGTTCAACTGTCAGTATGACAGCCTACATCCAGTCCTGAAATCCAACTGGATTTTAGCCTTTTTTCAATAGAAAGAATTGAGACCCTTTTACAGATTTGTCCAGCTTCCTCGAAGCCTATCTATCTAACTCAAACTCTCTTCTATTTCTTAACCCCTTGATCCTTGCAGTCACTCGTCAGACTCACACAAGATCAAGTACAGCTCCTTCTTGATGATCTTACATCAACGAAGATCGCCACCAGTTTCCAAACTGGATTTTCTAAACTTTCAGTAAAAAAGAATTGTATATTACAAAGAAATAAAGAAAGATTCAAACTTTTGACTCAATCACTATATTGGTTCTCACACAAAAGGTATTTTGGGCAATGAATGTTTGTGTGATTGTAAAACTTTTCTCTCAAGGTTGTGAAAAGGTTGTGAAAAGTTTTCCAAATGTTTTTTTTTTCAAAGATTGTGTAAAAGTTGTGTTGAGTTATTTTGAAAAATGATTGAATCAGCTTATATATATTCAAAGAAAACACCAGGACAATCGATTGCCTAATCGATTTTATAAAGTTTTAATCGATTGCCTAATCGATTTTCGATTACAAAGAATTAAAGAAAGATTCAAACTTTTGACTCAATCACTATATTGGTTCTCACGCAAAAGGTATTTTGGGCAATGAATGTTTGTGTGATTGTAAAACGTTTCTCTCTCAAGGTTTCAAAGGTTGTGAAAAGTTTTCCAAAGGTTTTTTTTTTTTCAAAGATTGTGTAAAAGTTGTGTTGAGTTATTTTGAAAAATGATTGAATCAGCTTATATATATTCAAAGAAAACACCAGGACAATCGATTGCCTAATCGATTTTATAAAGTTTTAATCGATTGCCTAATCGATTTTCGTGGGTCTTGTTTTTCTTGAATCTTGAATCATATAAGCATGAATCGATTTGCCAATCGATTCTTTTAATTCATTAATCAGAACTGGAACTATGATTTTATCCAAATCGATTAAGTAATCGATTATATATGTTTTGTTCCAACAATGAGATCAAAACAATCGATTCCTCAGTCGACTTCATAATCACAGTCATAATCGATTTGGTAATGAGCTGAAACCTTTCTGTAACTTGAACATTAGCTTCAATCGATTCGTCAATCGATTGTGCTGATCACAGTGACTCAGACTTTTTAATCAATCGATTGTCCAATCGATTGTGCTGATCAAAGTGTCTCAGACATAAACGTCAATCGATTTGCTAATCGATTGTGCTTGTTACAGAACCTCAGCTATTTTGA
>NW_027339431.1:181398-183905 GCF_000331145.2 Cicer arietinum | reverse complement strand
ATTGATTCCATAACTGGTTGTTTCTGTGACTTGCTAAATCGATTGCTCAATGGATTGCCCAGTCGATTGTCCAATCGATTTGATTTATCCCAGAACTCAGGTTTCACTAAAAACATTTAACCAATCGATTGCCCAATCGATTGATGTAGTGAAAACACTTGTTCTGAGTCAGAAAATCGATTTATCAATCGATTCATCAATTGCTTTAATTGTTGATTGATTTATATTCATTGGCAAAGGCTTAAGTGTGAGACCATAGTGATTAGTCTACTAAACTTATTACTATGACACCTAATAACACTATACATTTTTGCGTCTTTCTCAAGTGCATCCTCCAATTTTGGTTGATTCCTTGAGTTGCAAGCTATTGTTCCAAGTGCGTGGTGTCTTCTTGTTTGCCTGAAATATTTCTCAATTCAAAACATTAGATCAATCAAATATTTCATATGTACTGTGTGTTTGAGAATTAAATCAAAAACATGATCAGGGAAGCTCATGACTTACACTAAATGTTCATCCAATGACACACACACACCTATAGGATGCACAAGATTGGTTAAAAACCCTAATTGGACAAGAATAAACCTAGGGAGGACGAAAATGACCTAAATGTTCATCCAATGACACAAACACACCTATTTGATGCACAAGATGTGTTAAAATCCCAAACTGGACTAGAATAAACCTAGGGAGGACGAAAATGACCTAAATCGTTGAATGCTGGAGGTCTTGCTAATGATGCGCCTTCTCCTAGAAAATCGTTTGAGGCCATATTCCTTTTATGAGTTTTACCTCTCGAAAAGTCAAGCTCTGAGGCCAATTGTTGATTATTATGACCTCGAAATAATCGGAATGTATCAGTTCTTTAAGAAATTAAATCAATTTCATACACACAGCGGAATTAAATTGCGGCATACAAGATTAGCAATTACAATTAGATTTATGAGAGATTAACCAAGATGCATGCGATTCAAATTTCCAGTTTAAACAATATTACCTAACACAGAATATGTTTAACATGCATCTAATATTAATCACACATACAAATATTGCAAGATAGAAAATTAAAGGAGTTAAGGGTTAGAGAAGATTGCACCAAGAATTTATCCTGGTTCAGTTGTCAACGAGACAACCTACATCCAGTCCTGACAATCCAATCGGATTTCAGATTTTCTTCTCCAATAGAAAGAATCGATTACAGATTGTCCAGTTTCATCCCCGAAACCTATCTATCTCTAATGATCTCTTTCCTATTGATCACCCTCTGATCCTTGTAGACACTCAGCAGTCTAACACAGAATCAAAGTACGACTCCTTCTTGTTGAGCTCTCTCACCCAAGAAGGTAGCCACCAGTTTCAAGCTGGCTTTCTCGCTTTCGTTTCTTTTCAAAGTATTATTACAAACTGAATAAAAGAAGAACAAAAAGAAGTCTTCAATCTTGATCAATGTGACTTCTCACGAATCTGGATATTCAAGGATTGTTCATGAGAACATTGTCTTTTCTCTCAAGATTTACTGGAAAGCTCTCTCATTGATTATTGATAATCTTTTTGGATGTGATCTGAAAAAGCAATTTCAGTATGTTAACAATGTGTTGTTGAGAGTTCTTTTGTATATCAAGAATATTCAAAGTGTTTATCAGATTGTTAATGAGAGAAAGATTGAAAATAGTTTATATAGTTTCTGAAAAACATCTTAATAAATCGATTTGCCAATTGATTCCTTACAGTTATAAAACAGGTCTAATCGATTAGCCAATCGATTATCGCGTGTCTTGTTTTTCTTGAATCTTGAAACTACATAATCCAATCGATTTACCAATCGATTCTTTAAACAAGCTCTTTTCAGTGATTATGTGCAGACTTATATGAATCGATTGTGTAATCGATGTTAGATGTTTTGTTCCAATGATAAAGTCACATCAATCGATTACCTAATCGATTACTAATTCACATAATCGATTAACAAATACTCAGAATTGATTTGGCCACAAGCTCAAAGTTCACTGTGATTTCAAAAAGTTCTTTCAATCGATTTGCCAATCGATTGTGTTCAAGTCAGTGACTCAGCTATTTTGATGTTAATCGACGTGCCAATCGATTTGTGTGTATTTGCCTGAAAAGTTCTTACCAGATGTTTAGTTCAATCGATTTCCCAATCGATTGCAACCAAACTTAACATGATTGAAATTCACACAATAGATTGTCCAATCGATTGTGTTTGTCACAGGTGAAGTTATTTTGCAAATAGTACCTAAGCAATCGATTTGCCAATCGATTACCCTCAAACCTGGAGTGTTACTGTGACTTGTACAATCGATTTCCCAATCGATGTGTTTCAATCAGGTTTACTTTGTGAAATGTACAATCGATTTGTCAATCGATTAGCCTGTAAAATAGGGTGCCACTGACTTGTGCAGTTTTCATTTCTAATTCTGTCAGTCATAGGGAGGACGAAAATGACCTAAATGTTAATCCAATGACAGAAATGAACATATTGGATGCAC
>NW_027339431.1:180425-180898 GCF_000331145.2 Cicer arietinum | reverse complement strand
TGTTGGACTTTAGTCCTCTTAATCCTAGTTTTGACATAATTAACAAACATACAATGTTCATACTTCATATGATACATCTAACATTTCAATTGAGCAAGATTTCAGGAACAACAATCCAATCCTACACACTTGGAACATATTGCTTGGAACACAAGAAATCAACAAAAGTTGATTATTCACTGAGTAAATCGATTAGGAAATCGATTTCATAACAAGGGTGTAAGGATAAGTATATGTTTTTGATAATTGCTTGGGAAATCGACTGACTAAATTAGAATTGATAATTGAACAAGTCAGTGGCAACCTGATTTACAGGTTAATCGATTGACAAATCGATTGTGCATATCACAAAATGAAAACTGATTGAAACTAATCGACTGGCAAAACGATTGGGAAGTCACAGGGCACTAGGAAATCGATTGGCAAATCGATTGCCTAAATAAAATTTCAAAAGGAACTTAAGCCTTGACTAA
>NW_027339431.1:178988-180278 GCF_000331145.2 Cicer arietinum | reverse complement strand
AAATACACACAAATCGATTGGCACGTCGATTAACATCAAAATAGCTGAGTCACTGACTTAAACACAATCGATTGGCAAATCGATTGAAAGAACTTTTTGAAATCACAGTGAACTCTGAGGTTATTGCCAAATCGATTCTGAGTATTTGTTAATCGATTATGAGACTTAATAAATCGATTACGAAATCGATTGGTATGTGTTTTTCTTTTGAACATAACATCTGCAATCGATTACGAAATCGATGCATATAAGTCTTAACATAATCACTGAAAAATGTTGTTTAAAGAATCGATTGGTAAATCGATTGGCTTATGTAGTTTCAAGATTCAAGAAAAACAAGACACGCGATAATCGATTGGCAAATCGATTAGACCGATTTTATTACGTTAAGAAATTGATTGGCAAATCGATTGATTAAGATGTTTTTCAGAAACTATATAAACTGTCTTCAATCATTCTCTCAACAACAATCTGATAAACACTTTGAATATTCTTGATATACAAAAGAACTCTCAATAACACTTTGTTAACACACTGAGATTGCTTTTTCAGATCACAGCCAAAAAGATTATCAACAATCAATGAGAGAGCTGGAAAAGTGATCTTGAGAGAAAAGACAATGTTCTCATGAACAATCATTGAATATCCAGATTCGTGAGAAGACACATTGATCAAGATTGAAGACTTCTTTTTGTACTTCTTTTAATCTGTCTGTAACAATACTTTGAAACGAAACGAAAGCTAGAAATCCAGCTAGAAACTGGTGGCTACTTTCTTGGGTGAGAGAGCTCAACAAGAAAGAGTCACACTGTGATTCTGTGTTAGACTGCCGAGTGTCTACAAGGATCAAAGGGTTGATAGAAAGCCAGCTAGAAACTGGTGGCTACTTTCTTGGGTGAGAGAGCTCAACAAGAAAGAGTCACACTGTGATTCTGTGTTAGACTGCTGAGTGTATACAAGGATTAGAGGGTGATCAATAGGAAATAGATCATTAAGATAGATAGGTTTCGGGGATGAAACTGGACAATCTGTAATTGATTCTTTCTATTGGAGAAGAAAATCTGAAATCCGATTGGATTGTCAGGACTGGATGTAGGTTGTCGTTGACAACTGAACCAGGATAAATTCTTGGTGCAATCTTCTCTAACCCTTAACTCCTTTAATTTCTATCTTGTAATATTTGTATGTGTGATTAATATTAGATGCATGTTAAACATATTATGTGTTAAGTAATATTGTTTAAACTGGAAATTTGACTCGCATGCATCTTGGTTAATCTCTTATCAATCT
>NW_027339431.1:174848-176349 GCF_000331145.2 Cicer arietinum | reverse complement strand
TATGAAAGAGATTTCTCAGAAGAAAAAGAAGCCTGTTACATCACCCCCACCTAAGAAAACTCCTGCACCTAAGGATAAGGATGCAGAAGTCACCATTCCAGCAGAATTTCTAAAAAGGAAAATCCATGAGGGCAGAACTCTGGATTTTGCCTACTTTGATACAGAAGGCTTCACATTCCAAGATCATTTGAGATTTCATGGTCTTGAAGGTTTTCTTTCATCTACTCTGGACAGTTATCCAACACTGATAAGGGAATTTTACGCAAACTTCAAGCTTACTGATAAGGGATTCAACACTCAGATTAAAGGAAAAAGGTTATCAATGTCCTTTGAAGATTTTGCTGAATTGACAGGATTGCCATTTCACGGAACATCTTTAGACAACAGTTCTGATGCGGATGCAACTGACGAAGGATGGGAAGCATCGCTGGACAGGCACACGGAAGTGAAAGATATTATGGTTGATGGTTTTGTTGAAACCATCTCATTGCCAATTGGTCAGATGAAGGTACAACAACAGATGCTCATGTATACGCTCACAAGGATGCTTGTACCTCGATCAGGAAGTCACGCGGTTGTTCAGAAGCTAGATATTCTACTGATATGGGGATTATCCAAAGAGCTAAAGATGAGTTGGACTTGGATTGTGCTAAGGCACATGCTAGAAGCTTCGCAGAGTAAAATTATGTTGTCGTATCCACAGCTGATCACAAAGATACTTAAACACTTCAAGGTGTCATTTGTGAATGAAGAATCTGCAAAGACAACCCTCATCTTCGGCGAAGCAATTGTGAATCAGATGAAATTGAAGAAAGTAAATGGCATTTGGATTAGGCCAATGCCAAATGTTGAGCCAACTCCTCCACAAGCCTCTGAATCAGCAGCTGAGCCTCCTGCATATGTTGCAAAATTGATGGAATTTATGGCAGCTCAGATGGCACACAATGCCAAAATGCTAGAGTCCAATGCAAGGATGGAAGCTACTTTAACATCTATCCAAACATCCCTGAAGTCAGTTGTTCAGGATGTTGCTGCAATTCAAGCGCACCTAGGCCTCAAGCTATCATTCGAAGGCATAGCAGATATTGGTCGACAAGCAACTGAAGAACCACAACCAGATGCAGCTCAGACTCCTGCATATGTTGCAAAATTGATGGAATTTATGGCAGCTCAGATGGCACACAATGCCAAAATGCTAGAGTCCAATGCAATGATGGAAGCTACTTGAACATCTATCCAAACATCCCTGAAGTCAGTTGTTCAGGATGTTGCTGCAATTCAAGCGCACCTAGGCCTCAAGCTATCATTCGAAGACATAGCAGATATTGGTCGACAAGCAACTGAAGAACCACAACCAGATCCCCTAGATCGGTCTGCGACTCACGGTGAGGAGACACCAGCTGAGGGTAATACAGCGGTCTCTACCTCTCCCCTAGATGATAGTGAGGACCAGCCCACTTTAGGAGATTAGGTGTTTAAGTTCTTTATTTGTGATGTCTTG
>NW_027339431.1:170227-171386 GCF_000331145.2 Cicer arietinum | reverse complement strand
TAGGGAGGACGAAAATGACCTAAATGTTCATCCTATGACACAAATGAACTTATTGGATGCACAAGATTGGTTAAAAACCCTAATTGGACAAGAATAAGCCTTGGGAGGACGAAAGTGACCTAAATGTTAATCCAATGACACAAATGAACTTATTGCATGCTCAAGATTGGTTAAAAACCCTAATTGGAAAAGAATAAGTATAGGGAGGACGAAAATGACCTAAATGTTCATCCAATGACACAAACACACCTTTTGGATGCACAAGATTGGTAACAAAAACCCTAATTGGACTGGAATAAACCTAGGGAGGACGAAAATGACCTTAATGTTAATCCAATGACACAAATGAACATATTGGATGCACAAGATTGGTTAAAAACCCTAATTGGACAAAAATAAGCCTAGGGAGGACGAAAATGACCTAAATGTTCATCCAATGACACAAACATACCTATAGGATGCACAAGATTGGTTAAAATTCCTAATTGGACTTGAATAAACCTAGGGGGGACGAAAATGACCTAAATGTTCATCCAATGACTCAAATGAACATATTGGATCGACAAGATCGGTTAAAAACCCTAATTGGACAAGAATAAGCCTAGGGAGGACGAAAATGACCTAAATGTTCATCCAATGACACAAACATACCTATAGGATGCACAAGATTGGTTAAAAACCCTAATTGGACAAAAATAAGCCTAGGGAGGACGAAAATGACCTAAATGTTCATCCAATGACACAAACATACCTATAGGATGCACAAGATTGGTTAAAAACCCTAATTGGACAAAAATAAGCCTAGGGAGGACGAAAATGACCTAAATGTTCATCCAATGACACAAACATACCTATAGGATGCACAAGATTGGTTAAAAACCCTAATTGGACAAAAATAAGCCTAGGGAGGACGAAAATGACCAAAATGTTAATCCAATGACACAAACACACCTATTGGATGCACAAGATTGGTTAAAAACCCTAAGTGGACAAGTAGAAGGCTAGCGTTGATGAAAATGACTAAAATGTTAATCCAATGACACAAATGAACTTATTGGATGCACAAGATTGGTTAAAAACCCTAATTGGACTAGAATAAACCTAAGGAGGACGAAAATGACTTAAATGTTCATCCAATGACACAAATGAACTTATTGGA
>NW_027339431.1:168250-169466 GCF_000331145.2 Cicer arietinum | reverse complement strand
TAATTGGACAAGAATAAGTCTAGGGAGGACGAAAATGACCAAAATGTTCATCCAATGACACAAACACACCTATGGGATGCACAAGATTGGTTAAAAACGCTAATTGGACAAGCATAAGGCTAGGGTTAATGAAAATGACCTAAATGTTAATCCAATGGCACAAATGATTTTATTGCATGCACAAGATTGGTTAAAAACCTTAATTGGACAAGAATAAGTCTAGGGAGGACGAAAATGACCTAAATGTTCCTCCAATGACACAAATGAACTTATTGCATGCACAAGATTGGTTAAAAACCCTAATTGGACAAGAATAAGCCCAGGGAGGACGAAAATGACCTAAATGTTCCTCCAATGACACAAATGAACTTATTGCATGCACAAGATTGGTTAAAAACCCTAATTGGACAAGAATAAGCCCAGGGAGGACGAAAATGACCTAAATGTTCCTCCAATGACACAAATGAACTTATTGCATGCACAAGATTGGTTAAAAACCTTAATTGGACAAGAATAAGTCTAGAGAGGACGAAAATGACCAAAATGTTTATCCAATGACACAAAATCCTATAGGATGCACAAGATTGATAAAACCCTAATTGGACAAGCAATAGGCTACGGTTGATGAAAATGACCTAAATGTTAATCCAATGACATAAATGAACTTATTGCATGCACGAGATTGGTTAAAAACCTTAATTGGACAAGAATAAGTCTAGGGAGGACGAAAATGACCTAAATGTTCATCCAGTGACACAAACACACCTATAGGATGCACAAGATTGATAGGAGGACGAAAATGACCTAAATGTTCATCCAGTGACACAAACACACCTATAGGATGCACAAGATTGATAGGAGGACGAAAATGACCTAAATGTTCATCCAGTGACACAAACACACCTATAGGATGCACAAGATTGATAGGAGGACGAAAATGACCTAAATGTTCCTCCAATGACACAAATGAACTTATTGCTAATTGGACAAGAATAAGCCTAGGGAGGACGAAAATGACCTAAATGTTAATCCAATGACACAAACAAACATATTGGAAGCACAAGATTGGTTGAAAATCCTAATTGGACTAGAATAACCATAGGGAGGACGAAAATGACTTAAATGTTAATCCAATGATACAAATGAACTTATTGCATGCACAAGATTGGTTAAAAACCTTAATTGGACAAGAATAAGTCTAGGTAGGACGAAAATG
>NW_027339431.1:164450-167278 GCF_000331145.2 Cicer arietinum | reverse complement strand
GACAAGAATAAGTCTAGGTAGGACGAAAATGACCTAAATGTTAATCCAATGACACAAATGAAATTATTGGATGCACAAGATTGGTTAAAAAATCTTATTGGACATGAATAAGCTTAGGGAGGACGAAAATGACCTATATGTTCCTCCAATGACACAAATGAACTTATTGCATGCACAAGATTTGTTAAAACCCCTAATTGGACTGGAATAAGTCTAGGGATGACGAAAAAGACCTAAATGTTCATCCAATAACACAAATGAACTTATTGCATGCACAAGATTGGTTAAACACCCTAATTGGACTGGAATAAACCTACGGAGGACGAAAATGACCTAAATGTTAATCCAATGACACAAATGAACTTATTGGATGCACAAGAATCGTTAAAAACTCTAATTGGACAAGAATAAGCCTAGGGAAGACGAAAATGACCTAAATGTTCATCCAATAACACAAATGAACTTATTGGATGCACAAGAATCGTTAAAAACTCTAATTGGACAAGAATAAGCCTAGGGAAGACGAAAATGACCTAAATGTTCATCCAATAACACAAATGAACTTATTGGATGCACAAGAATCGTTAAAAACTCTAATTGGACAAGAATAAGCCTAGGGAAGACGAAAATGACCTAAATGTTCATCCAATGACACAAACACACCTATTGGATGCACAAGATTGGTTAAAAACCCTAATTGAACTAAAATAAACCTAGGGAGGACAAGAATAAGTCTAGGGAGGACGAAAATGACCTAATTGTTCATCCAATGAGACAAACACACCTATAGGATGCACAAGATAGGTTAAAAACCCTAATAGGACAAGAATAAACCAAGGGAGGACGAAAATGACCTAAATGTTAATCCAATGACACAAATGAACTTTATGGATGCACAAGATTGGTTAAAAATCCTAATTGGACTCGAATAAACCTAGGGAGGACGAAAATGACCTAAATGTTCATCCAATGACACAAATGAACTTTATGGATGCACAAGATTGGTTAAAAATCCTAATTGGACTCGAATAAACCTAGGGAGGACGAAAATGACCTAAATGTTCATCCAATGACACAAATGAACTTTATGGATGCACAAGATTGGTTAAAAATCCTAATTGGACTCGAATAAACCTAGGGAGGACGAAAATGACCTAAATGTTCATCCAATGACACAAATGAACTTTATGGATGCACAAGATTGGTTAAAAATCCTAATTGGACTCGAATAAACCTAGGGAGGACGAAAATGACCTTAATGTTAATCCAATGACACAACTAAACATATTGGGTGCACAAGATTGGTTAAAAACCCTAATTGGACAAGAATAAGCCTAGGGAGGACAAAAATGACCAAAATGTTAATCCAATGACACAACTAAACATATTGGGTGCACAAGATTGGTTAAAAACCTTAATTGGACAAGAATAAGTCTAGGGAGGACGAAAATGACCTTAATGTTAATCCAATGACACAACTAAACATATTGGGTGCACAAGATTGGTTAAAAACCTTAATTGGACAAGAATAAGTCTAGGGAGGACGAAAATGACCTTAATGTTAATCCAATGACACAACTAAACATATTGGGTGCACAAGATTGGTTAAAAACCTTAATTGGACAAGAATAAGTCTAGGGAGGACGAAAATGACCTTAATGTTAATCCAATGACACAACTAAACATATTGGGTGCACAAGATTGGTTAAAAACCTTAATTGGACAAGAATAAGTCTAGGGAGGACGAAAATGACCTTAATGTTAATCCAATGACACAAATGAACTTATTGCATGCACAAGATTGATTAAAAACCTTAATTGGACTAGAATAAACCTAGGGAGGACGAAAATGACCAACATGTTAATCCAATGATACAAATGAACTTATTGGATGCACATGATTGGATAAAAACCCTAATTATACAATAAAAAGCCTAGGGAGGACGAAAATGACCTAAATGTTCATCCAATGACACAAATGAACATATTGGAAGCACAAGATTGGTTAAAAACCTTAATTGGACAAGAATAAGTCTAGGGAGGACGAAAATGACCTAAATGTTCATCCAATGACACAAACACACCTTTTAGATTGACAAGATTGGTTAAAAACCTTAATTGGACAAGAATAAGTCTAGGGAGGACGAAAATGACCTAAATGTTCATCCAATGACACAAACACACCTTTTAGATTGACAAGATTGGTTAAAAACCCTAATTGGACAAGAATAAGCCTAAGGTGGACGAAAATGACCAAAATGTTAATCCAATGACACAAATGAACTTTATGGATGCACAAGATTGGTTAAAAATCCTAATTGGACTGGAATAAACCTGGGGAGGACGAAAATGACCTTAATGTTAATCCAATGACACAAATGAACATATTGGATGCACAAGATTGGTTAAAAACCCTAATTGGACAAGAATAAGCCTAGGGAGGACAAAAATGACCAAAATGTTAATCCAATGACACAAATGAACTTATTGCTTGCACAAGATTGGTTTAAAACCTTAATTGGACAAGAATAAGTCTAGGGAGGACGGAAATGACAAAAATGTTAATCCAATGACACAAACACACCTATTGGATGCACAAGATTTGTCAAAAACCCTAATTGGACTAGAATAAATCAAGGGAGGAAAAAAATGACCTAATTGTTCATCCAATGGCACAAATGAACTTATTGCATGCACAAGATTGGTTAAAAAACCAAATTGGACAAGAATAACCCTAGGGAGAACGAAAATGACCTAAATGTTCATCCAATGACACAAAGACACCTATTGGATGCACAAGATTGGTTAAAAACCCTAATTGGACTAGA
>NW_027339431.1:163654-163989 GCF_000331145.2 Cicer arietinum | reverse complement strand
CACAAATGAACTTATTGGATGCACAAGATTGGTTAAAAACCCTAATTGGACAAGAATAAGCATAGGGAGGACGAAAATGACCTAAATGTTCATCCTATGACACAAATGAACTTATTGGATGCACAAGATTGGTTAAAAACCCTAATTAGACAAGAATAAGTCTAGGGAGGACGAAAACGACCAAAATGTTCATCCAATGACACAAACACACCTATGGGATGCACAAGATTGGTTAAAAATGCTAATTGGACAAGCATAAGGCTAGGGTTGATGAAAATGACCTAAATGTTAATCCAAAGGCACAAATGAACTTATTGCATGCACAAGATTGGTTA
>NW_027339431.1:162212-163154 GCF_000331145.2 Cicer arietinum | reverse complement strand
TTTAGGTCATTTTCGTCCTCCCTAGGCTTATTCTTGTCAAATTATGGTTTTTAACCAATCTTGGGCATCTAATAAGTTCATTTGTGTTATTGGATTAACATTTAACCTCCCTGAGTTTATTCTAGTTCAATTAGGGTTTTTAACTAATCTTGTGCATCCAATAGGTGTGTTTGTGTCATTGGATGAACATTTAGGTCATTTTCGTCTTCCTTAGACATACTCTAGTCCAATTAGGGTTTTTAACCAATCTTGTGCATGCAATAAGTTTATTTGTGTCATAGGATGAAGATTTAGGTAATTTTCGTCAACCCTAGGTTTATTCTAGTCCAATAAAGGTTTTTAACCAAACTTGTGCATCCTATAGGTGTGTTTGTGTCATTGGATGAACATTTTGGTCATTTTCGTCCTCCCTAGGCTTATTCTTATCCAATTAGCGTTTTTAACCAATCTTCTGCATCTAATAAGTTCATTTGTGTCATTGAATTAACATATAAGTTATTTTCATCCTCCCTGAGTTTATTCTAGTTCAATTAGGGTTTTTAACCAATCTTGTGCATCCAATAGGTGTGTTTGTGTCATTGGATGAACATTTAGGTCATTTTCGTCCTCCCTAGACTTATTCTTGTCCAATTAAGGTTTTTAACCAATCTTGTGCATGCAATAAGTTCATTTGTGTCATTGGATTACATTTAGGTCATTTTCGTGCTCCTGAGGTTTATTCTTGTCAAATTAGGGTTTTTAACCAATCTGGTGGATCCAACAGGTGTGTTTGTGTCATTGGATGAACATTCAAATCATTTTCGTCCTCCCTAGACTTATTCTTGTCTAATTAGGGTTTTTATCCAATCTTGTGCATACAATAAGTTCATTTGTGTCGTTGGATGAACATTTAGGTCATTTTCGTCCTCCCTAGGTTTATTCTATTCCAATTAGGGTTTTTAA
>NW_027339431.1:156620-158237 GCF_000331145.2 Cicer arietinum | reverse complement strand
CCTAGGCTTATTCTTGTCCAATTAGGGTTTTTAACCAATCTTGTGCATCTAATAAGTTCATTTGTGTCATTGGATTAACATTTAAGTTATTTTCGTCCTCCCTGAGTTTATTCTAGTTCAATTAGGGTTTTTAACAAATCTTGTGCATCCAAAAGGTTTGTTTGTGTCATTGGATGAACATTTAGGTCATTTTCGTCCTTCCTATACTTATTCTTGTCCAATTAGGGTTTTTAACCAATCTTGTGCATGCAATAAGTTCATTGCATCCAATAAGTTCATTTGTGTCATTGGATTAACATTTTGGTCATTTTCGTTCTCCCTAGGCTTATCCTTGACCAATTAGGGTTTTTAACAAATCTTGTGCATCCAATATGTTCATTTGTGTCATTGGATTAACATTGAGGTCACTTTCGTCCTCCCTAGGTTTATTCTAGTCGAATTAGGGTTTTTAACCAATCTTGTGCATCCAATAGGTGTGTTTGTGTCATTGGATGAACATTTAGGTCATTTTCGTCCTCCCTATATTTATTACTGTATAATTTGTGTTTTTAACCAATCTTGTGCATGCAATAAGTTCATTTGTGTCATTGGATGAACATTTAGGTTATTTTCATCCTCCCTAGGCTTATTCTTGTCCAATTAGGGTTTTTAACCAATCTTGTGCATCCAATAAGTTCATTTGTGTCATAGGGTGAACATTTAGGTCATTTTCATCCTCCCTAGGTTTATTCTTGTCCTATTAGGGTTTTTAACCAATCTTGTGCATCTTATAGGTGTGTCTGTGTCATTGGATGAACATTTAGTTCATTTTCGTCCTCCCTAGACTTATTCTTGTCCAATTAAGGTTTCTAACCAATCTTTTGCATGCAATAAGTTCATTTGTGTCATTGGATCACCATTTAGGTCATTTTTGTCCTCCCTAGGCTTATTCTTGTCCAATTAGGGTTTTTAACCAATCTTGTGCATCTAATAAGTTCATTTGTGTCATTGGATGAACATTTAGGTCATTTTCGTCCTCCCTAGGCATATTCTTGTCCAATTAGGATTTTTAACCAATCTTGTGCATCTAATAAGTTCATTTGTGTCATTGGATGAACATTTAGGTCATTTTTGCCTCCCTAGACTTATTCTTGTCCAATTAAGGTTTTTAACCAATCTTGTGAGTCCAATAAGTTCATTTGTGTCATAGGATGAACATTTAGGTCATTTTCGTCCTCCCTAGGCTTCTTCTTGTCCAATTACGGTTTTTAACCAATCTTGTGCATCCAATATGTTCATTTGTCTCATTGGATTAACATTTAGGTCATTTTTGTCCTCCCTAGGTTTATTCTTGTCCAATTAGGGGTTTTTAACCAATCTTGTGCATCCAATATGATCATTTATGTCATTGGATTAACATTTATGTCATTTTCGTCCTCCCTAGGTTTATTCCAGTCCAATTAGGGTTTTTAACCAATCTTGTGCATCCTAGGTGTGTTTGTGTCATTGGATGAACATTTAGGTCATTTTCGTCCTCTCTAGACTTATTCTTGTCAAATTAAGGTTTTTAACCAATCTTGTGCATGCAATAAGTTCATTTGTGTCATTGGATGAAAATTTAGGTCATTTTCGTCCTCC
>NW_027339431.1:156026-156526 GCF_000331145.2 Cicer arietinum | reverse complement strand
CCTCCCTAGGCTTATTCTTGTCCAATTAGGGTTTTTAACCAATCTTGTGCATCCAATAGGTGTGTTTGTGTCATTGGATGAACATTTAGGTCATTTTCGTCCTCCCTAGACTTATTCTTGTCCAATTAGGGTTTTTCACAAATCTTGTGCATGCAATAAGTTCATTTGTGTCATTTGATGAACATTTTGGTCATTTTCGTTCTCCCTAGGCTTATTCGTGTCCAATTAGGGTTTTTAACAAATCTTGTGCATCCAATATGTTCATTTGTCTCATTGGATTAACATTTAGGTCATTTTCGTCCTCCATAGGTTTATTCTTTTTCAATTAGGGTTTTTAACCAATCTTGTGCATCCAATATGATCATTTGGGTCACTGGATTAACATTTAGGTCATTTTCTTCCTCCCTAGGTTTATTTCAATCCAATTAGGGTTTTTAACCAATCTTGTGCATCCAATAGGTGTGTTTGTGTCATTGGATGAACATTTAGGTCATTTTCGT
>NW_027339431.1:155415-155750 GCF_000331145.2 Cicer arietinum | reverse complement strand
CATTGGATTAACATTTAGGTCATTTTCGTCCTCCCTTGGTTTATTCTAGTCCAATTAGAAATTATAACCAATCTTGTGCATCCAATAGGTGTGTTTGTGTCATTGGATCAACAATTAGGTCATTTTCGTCCTCCTTAGGCTTATTCTTGTCCAATTAGGGTTTTTAACCATTCTTGTGCTTCCAATATGTTCATTTGTGTCGTTGGATTAACATTTAGGTCATTTTCGTCCTCCCTAGGTTTATTCCAGTCCAATTAGGGTTTTTTTTACCAATCTTGTGCATCCAAAAGGTGTGTTTGTGTCATTGGATGAACATTTAGGTCATTTTCGTCCTC
>NW_027339431.1:127082-153249 GCF_000331145.2 Cicer arietinum | reverse complement strand
TTTCCTTACACCCTTTTTGTGAAATCGATTTCCTAATCGATTTATTCAGTGAATATTAAACTTTTGTTGATTTCTTGAGTTCTAAGCAATTTGTCTCAAGTGTGTAGGGTTGAGTTGTTGTTCCTGAAATCTTGCTCAATTAAAATGTTAGATTTATCATATGATGTATGAACATTGTATGTTTGTTAATTATGTCAAAATTAGGATTCAAATGACTAAAGTCCAACAATCTCACCCTTTTTGCATAAGTGACAATCATACAATTTTAACTTGAGTTGAGCATTTCAAGACATAATATTAACAACATTTCATAGCATCATATGTACCATTATCAGAGCATAAAATCAGAGTATCAGAGCATCTTAGCATAACAGTACACATGCTATTTATCAAAAATCAAGAGCACTTTAATAATTCATTCTTATCAGAGCAGAGTATATCAAAATTATGCAGCAGCAGTCATAAGCAAGTTATAATTTTTCTCCCCCTTTGTCAGTTAAGGCAAAAAGGCAGAAAAAAATTTCATCCCCCTATGTTAAAAATCATAAAACATTGTGTATCAGAGCAATAAATGAGCATACCAAAAAAAATTAAGACAAATGAATTTAGAGAGAGATGGTATAAACGTTCTAATGCATTATAGATATAGCTGAAATGAATACATCAAGTCATAACAAAACAGCATAGATCCTAAACTCCAAATCTCCTAAACTAGGCTGGTCCTCACTATTATCTAAGGGAGAGGCAGAGACCGTTGTATTAACCTCAGCAGGTGTCTCCTCAACGTGAGTCGCAGGGTGATCTAGGGGAGTTGGGTTAGGTTCCTTTGTTGATTGAAGACCGATGTCTGCGATGTCTTCAAATGACAGCTTGATGCCTAAGTGTGCTTGAATAGCATCAACATCTTGAACAACCGAATTCAGGGATGCCTGAAGAGTCCTCAAATTTGCTTCCATTCTGGACTGTGATTCTAGCATCTTGGCATTGTGTGCCATCTGAGCTTCTATGAATTCCATTATCTTTGCAACAAACTCAGGAGGGGCTGATTCAGTAGCTGGTTGAGGCTGAGGTTGTGGTTGAGGTTGTGCTGGTTCAACAGTAGGCTGAGGTCTTATCCAAATACCATGTAACCTTTTCAATTGTATCTGGTTTACAATTGAATCTCCAAAAATTAGAGTGGTCTTTGCAGATTCTTCATTAACAAACGAAACCTTGAAGTGTTTCAGAATCTTGGTAATCAACTGTGGATAAGGCAGCATAAGCTTGCTCTGAGAAGCTTCCAGCATGTGCCTTAGCACAATCCAAGCCCAGCTCATCCTGAGCTCCTTTGATAAACCCCATAACAGTAGTATATCCAACTTCTGAACTACTGCATGGTTACCTGAACGTGGTACAAGCATCCTGGTCAGCGTGTACATCAGCATTCGATGTTGGACCTTCATTTGACCGATAGGTAATGAAATGGTTTCAACAAAACCATCAATCATCAGGTCCTTAACTGCAGTGTGCCTGTCAACCGATTCTTCCCATCCTTCGTCAGCCGTATCAGCTTCAGAACTGCCGTCGATAGATTTTCTGTGAAATGGCAATCCTGATAAGGTAGAAAAATCATCAAAGGACATAGCAATCCTTTTCCCTTTAACCTGAGCCTTAAAACCTTCTTCAGTCAGCTTGAATGTAGAGTAAAATTCCCTTATTAAACGTGGATAACTATCAAGAGTAGAAGACATAAAGCTTTCAAGACCATGAAATATCAGATGGTTCTGAAAAGTAAAACCGTCTGTATCAAAGTAGGCAAAATCCAGAGTTCATCCCTCATGGATTTTTCTCTTCAGAAAATCTGATGGTATAGAAGGTTCTGCATCTTTTTCCTTGGATGCAGGAGCTTTCTTGGGAGGGGGTGAAGAAACTGGTTTCTTCTTCCTCTTTTGTGAGATTTCCTTCATGGCATCAGCCATGAGTTTTTCCGTTGGGGGTTCCTTTCTCTTTTTAGGTTTCTCTTGAATAGCAGCAACTGCCTTGCCTTTGTCTTTGGCAAGAATCTTATGTGTGGGAATGGGTACTCTTTTGGTTAAAGTGGGTGGTGGTGAAGGGGTTTCACTGGTTGAAGATGATGAAGGTGAGGGAGTGCGTGCATGGGTTTGTTTTACTCGTGTCATAATCGTAGATTGAATGTAGACAGTATCAAAATAACAATTGCAGAAGCAGAGAGATGAAGCAGACAAAGAAAATTAGTAAAATCTGGAGAACTGAAGTGCAGAAATCAATTGATAATTGTTCCTACTTAAACCCTTAACCGTGTAAATCGATTCCCAAATCGATTAGGTTACCGTTACTGGTAATGTCAATCGATTTAGTAATTATTACATACAACGGCTAGTCACAACGGTCATATTGTGAATCGATTTCCAAGTCGATTTCCAGTTTTACTTAATCGATGTCCAAATCGATTGTTTTAACGTTGAAAGCTGAACTAGTCGATTTCCCAATCGATGCTCGGGCAAGTTAAAACAAATTTTCTGAACTTTGAATTCAAGGGCCAAAGCAATCGATTCCCAAATCGATTTTTTAAACAATTTACCATGCTGGTAATCGATTCCCAAATCGATTTAACTGGAGAATAACTGCAAACACCATAATTGTCCTATGAAAGAATCAAAGATCATACCTCACTAGGATCAATGATCCCTAGTTTCATCCTTATATGAAGAAAACTTTCTCTTGGAAAAGCTTTTGTGAAGATGTCAGCTAGCTGTTCGGCAGTGTTAACATACTCAAGCTTAATGATTCCATTTTGAAAGTGATCCCTTATAAAATGATGTCTTACTTCAATGTGCTTTGTCCTGGAGTGCATTACTGGATTCTTGGTTATACTTATTGCACTTGTGTTATCACACATGATAGGTACTGTTCCCAAGTCAACACAAAAATCCAATAAGTGTTGTTTCAACAAAAGTATCTGAGCACAACAGCTCCCAGCTGCAATGTATTCAACTTCAGCAGTTGATAAAGCAATGCTTGTCTGTTTCTTACTGAACCATGACACAAGAGAGTTTCCAAGTAAATGACAAGTTCCTGAGGTACTTTTCCTGTCGAGTTTACATCCGGCAAAGTCTGAATCTGAGTAACCAACTAAGGTACAGGTTGATCCCTTTGGATACCACAATCCGAGATTCTTAGTTCCTACCAGATATCTGAAAATTCTCTTAACTGCACTGAAGTGAGATTCCTTTGGATTTGATTGATACCTTGCACACATACAAACACTGAACATGATGTCTGGTCGGCTTGCTGTAAGGTAGAGCAAAGATCCTATCATACCACGAAATCTTGTAACATCTACAGGTTTGCTTTTCTCATCTCGGTCTAAGTAATTTCCTTGACTCATGTGTGTATCAATGGACTTAAGATTTTCAAAACTAAATTTCTTTATCAAATCAGAACAGTATTTTGATTGACTAATGAAAATGCCTTGCTTGCTTTGGTTAATTTGAAATCCCAAGAAATATGATAGTTCACCCATCATTGACATTTCAAATTTACCTTTCATCAAATTTTCAAATTCTTTGCACAATTTATTGTTAGTAGATCCAAATATAATGTCATCAACATATACTTGGACAAGCAAGATATTATTTCCAGTAGTTTTTGTGAAAAGGGTCTTGTCAACATTTCCTCTTAAAAAGTTTTGTTGAATAAGGAAATTGCTGAGCTTCTCATACCAAGCTCTTGGAGCTTGTTTTAACCCATAGAGGGCCTTTGATAGCTTATACACATGATTAGGAAAATCAGGATTTTCAAAACCAGGTGTTTGGCTAACAAAAACTTCCTCTTGAAGGTCACCATTGAGAAAGGCACTTTTCACATCCATTTGATAAAGATTAAAGTCCATTATACAAGCATAAGCCAATAAAATTCTTATGGCTTCTAATCTAGCTACAGGGGCGTAGGTTTCATCAAAATCTATTCCCTCCTCTTGACTATAACCCTTGGCTACTAGTCTAGCTTTGTTCCTGGTTATCACACCATTCTCATCCAACTTGTTTCTGAACACCCATCTGGTTCCTATGATGTGCTTACCCTCGGGCCTAGGTACTAAACTCCACACCTTGTTTCTCTCAAACTGGTTTAACTCCTCTTGCATAGCAAGTATCCACTCACTATCTAACAGGGCTTCCTTAATGTTCTTAGGTTCAATCTGAGATACAAAGGCTGTAAAGTTACAAAACTGACTAAGGCTTCTCCTAGTTGCAACACCTTTAGAGATATCGCCTATAATGTTGTCTAAAGGGTGGTTTCGGTTGAACTTCCATTCCTTAGGCAACTCACAGGTTTCTATAGGTTCTACAAGGTCTGATCTAGTTGGAGGGTCAGCTATAGGTTGTTCTAGTGGTTCAGATTCTACAACTTCGTCCAAAAAGTCATCAACCTTAGAAGGAGTTTTGTTCAAGTTTTCTGTAAAAGATTCATCAAACTTTACATGAACTGACTCTTCTATGGTCTTTGTTCTTTTGTTGTAGATTCTATAGGCCTTACTAGTTTGGGAATATCCTAAAAAGATACCTTCATCTGCCTTAGGGTCAAACTTTCCTAGGTGTTCTTTGCCATTGTTCAACACAAAGCACTTACAACCAAAGATTCTAAAGTAGGAAAGGTTTGGTTTTCTACCCTTGTAAAGCTCATAGGGTGTTTTCCTAAGCAGGGGCCTAATGAGAACTCTATTTACAACATGAGTGGCTGTACTAATTGCATCTGCCCAAAAGTACTTAGGTAGGTTGGAGTCCTTAAGCATGGTCCTAGCTAACTCTTCTAGGGATCTATTTTTCCTCTCCACTACCCCATTCTGCTGTGGTGTCCTAGGGGCAGAATATATGTGGTTGATTCCATGTAGTTCACAATAATTTTGAAAAGCATCATTTTGGAATTCACCTCCATGATCACTTTTTATTGAAACAATTTTCAAATCATTCTCATTTTGTACTAAAGCAGCAAACTTTTTGAAAACAGAGAATGTATCACTTTTATGAGCTAAAAAGTAAGTCCATGTGAATCTAGAATAATCATCAACCAGCACATATCCATACAGGTTTCCACCTAAACTCTTAACTTGGGCAGGTCCAAAAAGGTCCATGTGAACTAGTTGTAAAACTCTATTTGTTCTAACCAAGTCTATAGAGGGAAATGGAGTCTTAACCAGTTTACTTTTCTCACATGCATCACACAGTCTATCTTTAGAGAACTTCCTATTTGGTAGACCTAAGACTAACTGTTTGCTGACAAGTTTATTCAAATGATTTATGTGTATATGAGCAATTCTTTTATGCCAAAGCCATGTTTCATCTGAGTTGGATAACAAGCAGCATATTGCACTTGGTACAGAATTGAAATCCAACATGTAAATGTTGTTAATTCTGTCCCCAATTAGCTTTATGTGTTTGTCATCTTTATGCTCAATAATGCAAGATTGTGATGAAAAACTTACTTGAAAACCTTTGTCACATAGCTGGCTTATACTCAGTAAGTTGTGCTTTAATCCTTCAACATATAGCACATTTTTGATTACTGCAGTTGATTCATCGCCTACATCACCAATTCCAATGATTTTTCCTCTGTTGTTATCACCATATTTGACAAAGCCTCCTTCCTTTAATGTCAAGTTCAGGAATTTGGATTTGTCACCAGTCATGTGCTTTGAGCATCCGCTATCTAGATACCATGAGTGTTTCGTGGATGTCAAGCACACCTGCAATACAAAATCAGAATTTTGTTTTAGGTCCCCAATTTAAATTGGGTCCTGGTTGGTTAGTGTCAAACACAGATTTCTTTTCTATCCAAACTAGCTTCCATCCTTGATTGGCTAATTTTTTAAATTTGCAATTAGACACAAAATGTCCCTTTCTGCAACAGAAATGACATTTGCCATCAAAGGATGAATGTTTATTTGGTTTAGTAAAGATGTCATACATACTCTTAGCAATAGCAGATTTTTGACCATGTTTGACATTTCTGGTTTGCATATAACCAATACCAGATCTGTTTTTATTTTTTCTTTTGACATGCATATTTGGTGTATATCCTAAACCAGATTTTTCATGAACATGTCTTTGATTGCTAAGTATGACATTTAGCTTATCTTTACTATTTGCAAAATTTAATAAATCAGATTTTAATGATGCAACAGTATTTTCAAGTTCAATGCACTTTGCAGATTTTTCTTGTGAATCCTTTTTCAGTTGTTCACATAAATTTTCAATTTCTTTATGCTCAACATTCATTTGTTCAAGCATTTTCTTTGTGCTTAACAACTGTTTTATGGAATTCACATAATCATCATGCAGTTCATTGAAAGCTTCTTGAAGTTCATCATAGGTTGGATTAGATTGTGAACTAACCTCATTTTCTGATTCTGAATCTGTATCTGCCATGAGACACAAGTTGACTTCTTCTTCATCAGAAGATGCAGAGGATTCATCGTTATCATTCCATGCAATATAAGCTTTTCTGGTTTTGGTGACTGGTTCCTTGCCTTTTGATTTTGTAGCTCTATTCTTGTTTTGCAATTTGTAGCATTCTGACTTTATGTGACCAGTTTTACCACATTCATAGCATGTAATGGTCTTGTTGTCAGTAGTCTTGGAGCTAGATGGTTTTCTGAATTTGTTGTCTTTCTTCTTCAGAAACTTCTTGAATTTCTTGACAAGCAACCCGATTTCCGGCTCTTCAGATTCACTACTGGATTGATCTGAGCAGCTATCTGATTCAGTTTTCGATTGCTGGGCTTGAACCTTCAGGGATAGTCCTTTCTTTTTGCGGCTTTCCATCTCTGATTCGTCCAGTCGATGTAATTCCATTTCATGTTCCCTTAGTTTTCCAAACAAAGTTGCAGTCGTCATCTTTGCTAGATCTTTAGATTCTGCTATGGCTGTTATCTTTGGCTGCCATTCTCTGGTTAGACAACTCATAATTTTTCCAATCTGCTGTTCGTTGTCCACTTGCTTTCCCAATGCGTGAAGATTATTCACAATGTGTGTGAATCTGGTTTGCAGATCGCTGATGGATTCGTCCTTTTTCATGCTGAATAATTCATATTCGTGCATAAGTGTGTTTACGCGAGCTCTCTTCACATCTGTGGTTCCTTCATGTGTTTCTTGAAGAATGTCCCACATTTCTTTTGCTGACTTGCAGTTTGACACTCTAAAAAATTCTTCTGCACAAAGAGCAGATGTTATAATGTTCTTAGCCTTAGCATTATAACCTACCTTTTTCTTGTCATCATCTGACCAGTCGGCTCTAGGCTTGAGAATCATTGAGTCATTCGTTCCTGCAATCTTGGGAATATATGGACCGTTTTCAACAGCGTCAAGGATGTCTATGCCACTGGCTTCCAAGAAGATTAGCATCCGGTGCTTCCAGTACATATAAGCTGTTCCGTTGAAAGCTGGAGGTCTTGCTAACGATGCGCCTTCTCCCAGAAAATCGTTTGAGGCCATAGTGCTTTTATGAGTATTACCTCTCGAAAAGTTAGGCTCTGAGGCCAATTGTTGGTATATATGACCTCGTAATAAGCGGAATATATCAGAATGTATCAGTTCTTTATGAAATTAAATCAATTTCATACACACAGCGGAAATTAAATTGTGGCATACAAGATTAGCAAGTTTTATTAGATTGATATGAGATTAATCAAGATGCATACAAGTCAAATTATCAGATTAAACAATATTACTTATTACAGAATATGTTTAACATGCATCTAATTTTAATCACATATACAGATATATCAAGATAGTAAATCAAAGGAGATAAGGGTTAGAGAAGATTGCACCAAGGATTTATACTGGTTCAGTTGTCCACTTGACAACCTACATCCAGTCCTGCAAATCCAAACGGATTTCAGATTTTCTTCTCCAATAGAAAGAATCAATTACAGATTGTCCAGTTTCCTCCCCGAAACCTATCTATCTTAATGATCTCTTTCCTATTGATCACCCTCTGATCCTTGTAGATACTCAGCAACCTATCACAGAATCAAAGTACAACTCTTTCTTGTTGAGCACTCTCACCCAAGAAAGTAGTCACCAGTTTCTAGCTGGATTTTCTCGCTTTGTTTTTGTTTCAAAGAATTATTACAAACAGAATACAGAAAGAACAAAAAGTAGTCTTCAATCTTGGTCAAAATGGCTTCTCACAATTCTGGATATCAAAGATTTGTTTATGAGAATCCTTGTCTTTCAAGATCACTTTTCCAGCTATCTTTTTGATTGTTGATAATCCTCTTTTTCTATTTGATCTGAAAAAGTAATCTCAATGTATTAACCAAGTGTTATTGTGTATCAAGAATATTCAATGTATATTTCAGATTGATATCATTGTTATTATCATTCATGTTATTGAAAGACAGATTGAAGACAGTTTATATAGTTTCTGAAAAACACATTAATCAATCGATTTACCAATCGATTTCGTAAAGTGATAAACCAGTCTAATCGATTTGCCAATCGATTATCGTGTGTCTTGTTTTTCTTGAATCTTGAAACTATATAACCCAATCGATTTACCAATCGATTCTTTAAACAACATTTCTCAGTGATTATGTTAAGACTGATATGAATCGATTTCGTAATCGATTGCAGATGTTATGTTCAAACTGAAACACATATCAATCGATTCCATAATCGATTTATCAAATCTTCATAATCGATTAACAAATACTTAAAATCGATTTGGTCACACGCTCAGAGTTCACTGGGTTTTCAAAAGGTTTTGTCAATCGATTTGCCAATCGATTGAGTTTAAGTCAGTGACTCAGCTATTTTGATACTAATCGACGTGCCAATCGATTTGTATGTATTTGTCTGAAAACGTTCTTACCTGGGATTTGGTTCAATCGATTTCCCAATCGATTTCGACCAAATTTAACTTGATTGAAATATTACAACATAGATTGTCCAATCGATTTGTATGTCACAGGAAAAGTTATTTTGCAAGTGATTTTTAAGTAATCGATTTGCCAATCGATTACCCTTAAAACTGGGTTTCCACTGTGACTTATCCAATCGATTTCCCAATCGATTTATTTCAATCAGGTTTACTTTGTGAATTGTATAATCGATTTGTCAATCGATTACCCTCAAAACTGGGGTGCCACTGACTTGTGCATTTTCAATTTCTAATTCAGTCAGTCGATTGCCCAATCGATTATACCAACACAAACAGTTGTGTTTCCTTACACCTTTGTTATGAAATCGATTTCCCAATCGATTTGCTTCAATCAAAAATCAACTTTTGTTGATTTCTTGTGTTTCAAGCAACCTGTTCCAAGTGTGTAGGATTTGATTGTTGTTCCTGAAATCTTGCTCAATTCAAATATTAGATTTATCATGTATTGTATGAACATTGTTGAATTATTAATTATGTCAAAATTAGGAATCAAAGGATCAAAATCCAACAATCTCCCCCTTTTTGGCATAATTGACAATTCATACAATTGTAACTTGAGCATTTCAAAACAACAAGCATAAGTGTATTATAAACAACATTATTACTTGTTATTAAGTAACAGAGCAAACTATATCATAAGTATCAAAGTAATAACAACATGCAGACAAACATCAACAATGCAACTGTCAAGTTATAATATTTCTCCCCCTTTGTCATTTAAGTCAAAAAGGTAGAAACAATTTCTCCCCCTATGTTAAAGAACATATGCATTGGGTTTGAAACATATAACACAGTGCATCAAAAACAATGAAGTTTATATGTATAAAGGCAAAATCAATCAATGCAATTAATGAGCAACTTAGATGATTAAGCCAAATGATATAACATTTATAAAAAATCATCATACATCACAGAATTATAACAAGTCAGAGCAAAACAGTATCAAACCTAAGGATCCTAAACACCTAGTGTGGGCTGGTCCTCACTATCATCTAAGGGAGAGGTTGAGACCGCTGTATTAACCTCAGCAGGTGTCTCCTCACCGTGAGTCTCAGGGTTAACTAGGGGGTTTGGGTTAGGTTCATCCGTAGCTTGTCGACCAATCTCTGCGACGTCTTCAAATGACAGTTTGATGCCGAGGTGTGTCTGAATCTCATCCACATTTTGAACAACTGAGTTCAAGGAGGCTTGCATAGTCCTTAAACTTGCTTCTACTCTGGACTGAAATTCCAACACTTTGGCATTGTGTGCCATCTGAGCTTCAATGAATTCCAAAATTCTGTTCACAAAATCAGGAGTAGCAGATTCAGTAACTGGTGGAGGCTGAGACTGAGGTTGAGGTTGGGGCTGGACAGGGTCAGCAGCTGCTTGAGGTCTTATCCATTTACCATGTAATCGCTTCAGTTGCATCTGATTCACTATCGATTCACCAAACACCAATGTCGTTTTAGCAGATTCCTCATTTCCAAATGAGACCTTGAAGTGTTTGAGAATTTTAGTTATCAACTGTGGATAAGGCAGCATCAGCTTGCTTTGAGATGCTTCCAACATGTGCCTTAGCACAATCCAACACCAGCTCATCCTTAACTCTTTGGATAAGCCCCACAACAGTATGATGTCCAACTTCTGGACTACTGCGTGATTTCCCGATCGTGGAACCAGCATACGCGTCAAAGCATACATCAACATCCTCTGTTGAACCTTCATCTGACCAATGGGCAGTGAAATCGATTCAACAAACCCATCGACCATCAGGTCTTTAACTGCGGTATGCCTATCAAGTGTTTCTTCCCAACCTTCATCGGCAGTGTCGGCTTCTGTGCTGCCATCAATAGATTTGCCGTAGAAAGGCAATCCAGATAAAGTTGAGAAATCATCAAAAGTCATTGTAATTCTTTTTCCCTTAACTGAAGCAGTAAAACCTTCTTCAGTCATCTTGAATGTAGAATAAAACTCCCTGATCAGCCTTGGATAGCTGTCGAGTGTAGAAGACAGAAAACTTTCCAATCCATGAAACCTGAGGTGGTTCTGAAAAGTAAATTCCACAACATCAAAATATTCAAAATCCATGGTTCTAGCTTCATGAATTTTCCTTTTTGCGAAGTCTGTAGACAAAGATGGTTGTACCTCCTTTTCCTTAGGTGCAGAGACCTTCTTAGGAGGTGGAGAAGAAGTAGGCTTCTTCTTCCTTTTCTGAGTAATTACTTTCATGGCATCAGCCATGAGCTTTTCAGTAGGGGGCTCTTTGCGTTTCTTCGACTTTTCCTGGATTGGGGCAGGAGCTTTTCCTTTATCCTTTGCAAGTATTTTGTGAGTTGGGATGGGTACTCTTTTTGTTAAAGTTGGAGGTGGTGATGGTGTTTCACTGGTGGAAGAAGATGATGGAGATGGAGTGCGTGCTTGAGTCTGTTTTACTCGGGCCATATCAACAATTTTGTGTAGATTCGAAGTAGGTAGAATGTAGAATGCAGATTCAAACAAATGCAGAGACAGAAGAATGAAGAACACAAGAGAAAAGCAGAGAAAATCTGGAAAACAAAGTGCAGAAATCGATTTAGAACTGTTCCTTTTATACTCTTGACCTAGTAAATCGATTTCCCAATCGATTAGGTTACCGTTGCTGGGAATCCTCAATCGATTCAGTAATGATGAAGTGCCAACGGCTAGTAACTTTGAGTAACGGTCATATTTCAAATCGATGTTCAAATCGAATTCCAGTTTTACTTAATCGATTCCCAAATCGATTGTCTTAAGGTTGAACACTTAGCTAATCGATTTCCAAATCGATGCTCGTGAAGGTTAAAAAAAAATTTCTGAAATTTTGAATCCTGGGCTAAAGTAATCGATTCCCAAATCGATTTTATAAACCTTTTACCATGCTGGTAATCGATTTCCAAATCGATGTAACTGGAAAACATTACTGAAAAGTACCAGAATCATCAAAAACTTACACTTCACTAGGATCAATGATCCCTAGTTTCATCCTTATGTTCAAAAAACTTTCTTTTGGCAATGCTTTTGTGAAGATATCAGCTAATTGTTCTGTAGTGTTCACATACTCAAGTTTGATAACTCCATTCTGAAAGTGGTCTCTTATGAAGTGATGCCTTACCTCAATGTGTTTTGTCCTTGAATGCATTACAGGGTTCTTGGTTATGCTGATAGCACTTGTGTTATCACACATGATCGGCACTGTTCCCAAATCGACACCGAAGTCCATTAAATGCTGTTTCATCCACAAGATTTGAGCACAACAGCTCCCAGCTGCTATGTATTCAGCTTCTGCAGTAGACAATGCAATACTTGTTTGCTTCTTACTGAACCAAGACACTAGAGAATTACCAAGCAAATGACATGTTCCTGAAGTACTCTTTCTGTCAAGTTTACAACCAGCAAAGTCTGAGTCTGAATAACCAACCAAAGTACATGTTGAACCTTTTGGATACCACAAACCAAGACTTTTAGTACCTACCAAGTATCTGAAAATTCTCTTTACTGCACTGAGGTGAGATTCCTTCGGATTCGATTGATACCTTGCACACATACAAACACTGAACATAATATCTGGTCGGCTTGCTGTAAGGTAGAGCAGAGATCCAATCATACCACGAAATCTAGTGACATCTACAGGCTTACCCTTCTCATCTCGGTCTAAGAAATTTCCTTGACTCATGGGTGTATCAATGGACTTAAGTTTATCAAAGTTAAATTTCTTTATCAAATCAGAACAATATTTGGATTGACTAATGAAAATGCCTTGCTTGCTTTGGTTAATTTGAAATCCCAAGAAATATGACAGTTCACCCATCATTGACATTTCAAATTTACCTTTCATTAAGTTTTCAAATTCTTTGCAAAGTTTATCATTTGTTGATCCAAATATGATGTCATCAACATAAATTTGGACCAGCAAGATGTCATTTTCAGTAGTTTTTGTAAAGAGTGTCTTATCAACATTTCCTCTTGAAAAATTTTGTTGAATGAGGAAAGTGCTGAGTTTCTCATACCAAGCTCTTGGAGCTTGTTTCAACCCATAGAGGGCCTTTGAGAGTTTATACACATGGTTAGGAAAATCTGGATTTTCAAAACCTGGTGTTTGACTCACAAAAACTTCCTCTTGGAGGTCTCCATTGAGAAAGGCACTCTTCACATCCATTTGATATAGATTGAAGTCCATGATACATGCATAAGCCAATAAAATTCTTATGGCTTCTAGTCTAGCTACTGGGGCATAGGTCTCATCAAAGTCTATTCCCTCCTCTTGACTATAACCCTTTGCAACTAATCTGGCTTTATTCCTAGTTATCACACCATTCTCATCTAACTTATTTCTGAACACCCACCTAGTTCCTATAACATGCTTACCCTCTGGCCTAGGTACCAAGTTCCACACCTTGTTTCTCTCAAACTGGTTTAACTCCTCTTGCATAGCAAGTATCCACTCACTATCTAAAAGGGCTTCCTTAATGTTCTTAGGTTCAATCTGAGATACAAAGGCTGTAAAGTTACAAAACTGACTAAGGCTTCTCCTAGTTGCAACACCTTTAGAGATATCGCCTATAATGTTGTCTAAAGGGTGGTTTCGGTTGAACTTCCATTCCTTAGGCAACTCACAGGTTTCTATAGGTTCTACAGGGTCTGCACTAGTTGGAGGGTCAGCTATAGGTTGTTCTAGTGGTTCAGATTCTACAACATCATCCAAAATGTCAATAACCTTAGAAGGAGTTTTGTTCAAGTTTTCTGTAAAAGATTCATCAAACTTTACATGAACTGACTCTTCTATGGTTTTTGTTCTTTTGTTGTAGATTCTATAGGCCTTACTAGTTTGGGAATATCCTAGAAAGATACCTTCATCTGCCTTAGGGTCAAACTTTCCTAGGTGTTCTTTGCCATTGTTTAAAACAAAGCATTTACAACCAAAGATTCTAAAGTAGGACAGGTTTGGTTTTCTACCCTTGTAAAGCTCATAGGGTGTTTTCCTAAGCAGGGGCCTAATGAGAACTCTATTCACTACATGGGTGGCTGTACTAATTGCATCTGCCCAAAAGTACTTAGGTAGGTTGGAGTCCTTAAGCATGGTCCTAGCTAACTCTTCTAGGGATCTATTTTTCCTCTCCACTACCCCATTCTGCTGTGGTGTCCTAGGGGCTGAATAGATGTGGTTGATTCCATTTGATTCACAATAATTTTGAAAAAGATCATTTTGGAATTCACCTCCATGATCACTTTTTATTGAAACAATTTTCAAATCATTCTCATTTTGTACTAAAGCAGCAAACTTTTTGAAAACAGAGAATGTATCACTTTTATGAGCTAAAAAGTAAGTCCATGTGAATCTAGAATAATCATCAACCAGCACATATCCATACAGGTTTCCACCTAAACTCTTAACTTGGGCAGGTCCAAAAAGGTCCATGTGAACTAGTTGTAAAACTCTATTTGTTCTAACCAAGTCTATAGAGGGAAATGGAGTCTTAACCAGTTTACTTTTCTCACATGCATCACACAGTCTATCTTTAGAGAACTTCCTATTTGGTAGACCTAAGACTAACTGTTTGCTGACAAGTTTATTCAAATGATTTATGTGTATATGAGCAATTCTTTTATGCCAAAGCCATGTTTCATCTGAGTTGGATAACAAGCAGCATACAGCACTAGGTACAGAATTGAAATCCAACATGTAAATGTTGTTGATTCTGTCCCCAATTAGCTTTATGTGTTTGTCATCTTTATGCTCAATAATGCAAGATTGTGATGAAAAACTTACTTGAAAACCTTTGTCACATAGCTGGCTTATACTCAGTAAGTTGTGCTTTAATCCTTCAACATATAGCACATTTTTGATTACTGCAGTTGATTCATCGCCTACATCACCAATTCCAATGATTTTTCCTCTGTTGTTATCACCATATTTGACAAAGCCTCCTTCCTTTAATGTCAGGGAAAGGAATTTGGATTTGTCACCAGTCATGTGCTTTGAGCATCCGCTATCTAGATACCATGAGTGTTTCGTGGATGTCAAGCACACCTGCAATACAAAATCAGAATTTTGTTTTAGGTCCCCAATTTAAATTGGGTCCTGGTTGGTTAGTGTCAAACACAGATTTCTTTTCTATCCAAACTAGCTTCCATCCTTGATTGGCTAATTTTTTAAATTTGCAATTAGACACAAAATGTCCCTTTCTGCAACAGAAATGACATCTGCCATCAAAGGATGAATGTTTATTTGGTTTAGTAAAGATGTCATACATACTCTTAGCAATAGCAGATTTTTGACCATGTTTGACATTTCTGGTTTGCATATAACCAATACCAGATCTGTTTTTATTTTTTCTTTTGACATGCATATTTGGTGTATATCCTAAACCAGATTTTTCATGAACATGTCTTTGATTGCTAAGTATGACATTTAGCTTATCTTTACTATTTGCAAAATTTAATAAATCAGATTTTAATGATGCAACAGTATTTTCAAGTTCAATGCACTTTGCAGATTTTTCTTGTGAATCCTTTTTCAGTTGTTCACATAAATTTTCAATTTCTTTATGCTCAACATTCATTTGTTCAAGCATTTTCTTTGTGCTTAACAACTGTTTTATGGAATTCACATAATCATCATGCAGTTCATTGAAAGCTTCTTGAAGTTCATCATAGGTTGGATTAGATTGTGAACTAACCTCATTTTCTGATTCTGAATCTGTATCTGCCATGAGACACAAGTTGACTTCTTCTTCATCAGAAGATGCAGAGGATTCATCGTTATCATTCCATGCAATATAAGCTTTTCTGGTTTTGGTGACTGGTTCCTTGCCTTTTGATTTTGTAGCTCTATTCTTGTTTTGCAATTTGTAGCATTCTGACTTTATGTGACCAGTTTTACCACATTCATAGCATGTAATGGTCTTGTTGTCAGTAGTCTTGGAGCTAGATGGTTTTCTGAATTTGTTGTCTTTCTTCTTCAGAAACTTCTTGAATTTCTTGACAAGCAACCCGATTTCCGGCTCTTCAGATTCACTACTGGATTGATCTGAGCAGCTATCTGATTCAGTTTTCGATTGCTGGGCTTGAACCTTCAGGGATAGTCCTTTCTTTTTGCGGCTTTCCATCTCTGATTCGTCCAGTCGATGTAATTCCATTTCGTGTTCTCTTAGTTTACCAAACAAAGTTGCAGTCGTCATCTTTGCTAGATCTTTAGATTCTGCTATGGCTGTTATCTTTGGCTGCCATTCTCTGGTTAGACAACTCATAATTTTTCCAATCTGCTGTTCGTTATCCACTTGCTTTCCCAATGCATGAAGATTATTCACAATGTGTGTGAATCTGGTTTGCAGATCACTGATGGATTCGTCCCTTTTCATGCTGAATAATTCATATTCGTGCATCAGTGTGTTTACGCGAGCTCTCTTCACGTCTGTGGTTCCTTCATGTGTTTCTTGAAGAATGTCCCACATTTCTTTTGCTGACTTGCAGTTTGACACTCTAAAAAATTCTTCTGCACAAAGAGCAGATGTTATAATGTTCTTAGCCTTTGCATTATAACCTACCTTTTTCTTGTCATCATCTGACCAGTCGGCTCTAGGCTTGAGAATCATTGAGTCATTCGTTCCTGCTTAATCGAAGTGCCAATCGATTTGGTAGTATTTTCCTGAAAAGTTCTTACCAGTTGTTTAGTTCAATCGATTTCCCAACGATTGACACCAAACTTAACATGATTGAAATTCACATAATAGATTGTCCAATCGATTGTGTTTGTCACAGGTCATGTTACTTTTGAAATATTATTTAAGCAATCGATTTGCCAATCGATTAGTCTAGTAAATGGATTGTCCCTGTGACATGCCCAATCGATTTCCCAATCGATTTGTTTCAATCAGTTTTTACTTTGTGATGTGCAAAATCTATTTGCCAATCGATTAGCCTGTAAATCAGGTTGCCACTGACTTGCGCAATTTTCATTTCTAATTGTGCCAGTCGATTGCCTAATCGATTGTGTAACCAGAAACAGTATGTTTCCTTACAACCCTTTTTCGAAATCGATTTATTCAGTAGATTTTCAACTTTTGTTGATTTCTTGAGTTCCAAGCAATTTGTCTCAAGTATGTTAGATTTATCATATGATGTATGAACATTGTATGTTTGTTAATTATGTCAAAATTAGGATTAAGAGGACTAAAGTCCAACAATCTCCCCCTTTTTGCATAGGTGACAAGCATACAATTTTAACTTGAATTGAGCATTTCAAGACATAATATTAACAACATTTCATAGCATCATATGTACCATTGTTAGATCATAAAAATAGAATGTCAGAGTATCAGATCAGACCATAACAGTACACATGCTATTTAACAAAATCAGAGCATTTTAATAATTCATTATCAGTCATCAGAGTGTCAAAATTATGCAGCAGTCATAAGCAAGTTATAATTTTTCTCCCCCTTTGTCAGTTAAGGCAAAAAGGCAGAAAAAAAATTTCATCCCCCTATGTTAATAAACATAAGCACTGGGGGTTGAAATTAGAAAACATTGTATCAGAGTAACAAATGAGCATATCAAAAGATTATGGCAAAAGATTTCAGAGAGTAATGGAATAAACGTTCTAGTGCATTATATATATAGAAGAAATGAGTACAACAAGTCATTACAAAACAACACAGATCCTAAACTCCTAATCTCCTAAATTGGGCTGGTCCTCACTATTATCTAAGGGAGAGGCAGAGACCGCTGTATTACCCTCAGCAGGTGTCTCCTCAACGTGAGTTGCAGGATGATCTAGGGGAGTTGGGTTAGGTTCCTCTGTTGCTTGACGACCGATGTCTGCTATATCTTCAAATGACAGCTTGATGCCTAAATGCGCTTGAACTGCAGCCACATCCTGAACAACTGAATTTAGGGAAGTCTGGAGAGTCTTCAGATTTTCTTCCATTCTGGCCTGTGATTCTAGCATTTTGGCATTGTGAGCCATTTGAGCTTCTATAAATTCCATTAGCTTTGCAACAAACTCAAGAGGGGCTGTTTCAGTAGCTGGTTGAGGAGGAGGTTGAGCTGGTTCAACATTAGGCTGAGGTCTTATCCAAATACCATGTAACCTTTTCAATTGCATCTGGTTTACAATTGATTCTCCAAAAATTAGAGTGGTCTTCATTCTTCATTAACAAATGATACCTTGAAGTGTTTCAGAATCTTGGTAATCAGTTGAGGATAAGGCAGCACAAGCTTGCTCTGTGAAGCTTCCAACATGTGCCTTAGCACAATCCATGCCCAGCTCATCCTGAGCTCCTTTGACAATCCCCATAGCAGTAATATATCCAACTTCTGGACTACTGCATGGTTACCGGATCATGGTACAAGCATCTGGGTCAGTGTATACATCAGCATTCGATGTTGTACCTTCATTTGACCGATAGGCAATGAAATGGTTTCAACAAAGCCATCAATCATCAGGTCTTTCATAGCAGTATGCCTGTCAAACGACTCTTCGCATCCTTCGTCAGCAGTATCAGCCTCAGAACTGCCGTCTATAGAAGTTCCATAAAATGGTAATCCTGATAAAACAGAAAAATCTTCAAAGGACATAGAAATCCTTTTCCCTTTAACCTTAGCCTTGAAGCTGTCTTCAGTCAGCTTGAATGTTGAGTAAAATTCCCTTATTAATCTTGGATAACTATCAAGAGTAGAGGAGAGAAAGCTCTCAAGACCGTGAAATCTCAGATGGTTTTGGAAAGTAAAACCGTCTGCATCAAAATATGCAAAATCCAGAGTTCTTGCCTCATGGATTTTTCTCTTAAGAAAATCTGATGGAATGGTAGGTTCTACATCTTTTTCCTTAGATGCAGGAGCTTTCTTAGGTGGGGGTGGAGAAACTGGTTTCTTCTTCCTCTTCTGTGAGATTTCCTTCATGGCGTCAACCATGAGCTTTTCAGTTGGTGGTTCCTTTCTCTTTTTGGTTTTCTCTTGATTAACAACAGGTGCCTTGCCTTTATCCTTGGCAAGAATCTTATGTGTAGGAATGGGTACTCTTTTGGTTAAAGTAGGTGGTGGTGAAGGGGTTCCACTGGATGAAGATGATGGTTAGGGGGTACGTGTTTGGGTTTGTTTAACTCGTGACATAATCGTAAGTAGACGTAGTTTGAATGTAGATAGTAACAGAGAACAATTGCAGAGACAGAGCAAAGAGATGAAGCAGAGAAAATAGTGAAATCTGGAGAACTGAAGTGCAGAAATCGATTGATAACTGTTCCTATTTAAACCCTTAAATGTGTAAATCGATTGCCCAATCGATTATGTTACCGTTGCTGGGTAATGTCAATCGATTTAGTAGTTGTTGCATTCAACGGCTAGTAAAGAAGAGTCACAACGGTCATATTTTAAATCGATTCCCAAGTTGATTTCCAGATTTTACTTAATCGATGTCCAAATCGATTGTTTTAAAGTTGACAGGTTAAACTAGTCGATTTCCCAATCGACGCTTGGGCAAGTTAAAAAAATTTTCTGAACTCTGAAGTCTGGGGCCAAAGCAATCGATTCCCAAATCGATTTTGTAAACCATTTACCAAGCTGGTAATCGATTCCCAAATCCATTTAACTGGAAAACACTGCAAACACCAGAAGTGTCCTTTGAAAGGATTCAAAGATCATACCTCACTAGGATCAATGATCCCTAGTTTCATCCTTATATGCAGGAAACTTTCTCTTGGTAAAGCTTTGGTGAAGATGTCAGCCAGCTGTTCAGCTGTGTTAACATACTCAAGCTTAATGATTCCATTTTGAAAGTGATCCCTTATAAAATGATGTCTTACTTCAATGTGCTTGGTCCTGGAGTGCATCACTGGATTCTTAGTAATACTTATTGCACTTGTGTTATCACACATAATAGGTACTGTTCCCAAGTCAACACCAAAATCCAATAAGTGATGTTTCATCGAAAGAATCTGAGCACAGCAACTGCCAACTGCAATATATTCAGCTTCAGCAATCGATAAAGCAATGCTAGTCTGTTTCTTACTAAACCATGACACAAGAGAGTTTCCAAGTAAATGACAAGTTCGGAAAGTGCTTTTCCTGTCGAGTTTGCATCCGGCAAAGTCTGAATTTGAGTAACCAACTAAGGTACAGGTTGATCCCTTCGGATACCACAAGCCTAAACTTTTAGTTCCTACTAGATATCTGAAAATTGTCTTAACTGCACTGAGGTGAGATTCCTTTGGATTTGATTGGTACCTTGCACACATACAAACGCTGAACATGATGTCTGGCCGGCTTGCTGTAAGATAGAGCAAAGATCCTATCATACCCCGAAACCTAGTAACATCTACAGGTTTACCTTTCTCATCTCTGTCTAAGTATTTCCTTGACTCATGGGAGTATCAATGGACTTAAGGTTTTCAAAACTAAATTTCTTAAAAGTTGAGAATGCATCACTCTTATGAGCTAGAAAATATGTCCATGTGAACCTTGAATAGTCATCCACCAACACATATCCATAAAGGTTACCTCCAAAACTCTTAACTTGAGCAGGTCCAAAAAGGTCCATGTGAACTAACTGCAAAACTCTATTTGTTCTAACCAAATCTATAGAGGGAAATGGAGTCTTAACCAGTTTGCTTTTCTCACATGAGTCACACAATCTATCCTTAGTAAACCTCTTATTAGGGAGACCTATAACTAAGTGTTGGCTAACAAGTCTATTCAAATGATCTATATGAATATGCGCTATACGTTTATGCCATAACCAAGTCTCATCTGAATTAGATAACAAGCAACATATAGTACTTGGTAAAGAATTAAAATCTAACATATAAATGTTATTAATTCTGTCACCAACTAGCTTTATGTGTTTGTCATCTTTATGCTCAATAATGCAAGATTGTGATGAAAAACTTACCTGAAAGCCTTTATCACATAGCTGGCTTATACTCAGCAAGTTGTGTTTTAGCCCTTCAACATATAAAACATTTTTTATTACTGCAGTTAACTCATTGCCTATGTCACCAATTCCAATAATCTTTCCTCTATTGTTGTCACCATATTTGACAAAACCTCCTTCCTTTAATGTCAAGGACAGGAATTTGGATTTGTCTCCTGTCATGTGCTTTGGGCATCCGCTATCTAAATATGAATACTTAGTGGATGTCAAGCACACCTACAACAAACAATCAAAATTTTGTTTTAGGTCCCCAATTTAAATTGGGTCCTGGATGGTTAGTGTCAAACACAGATTTCTTTGCTATCCAAACTTGCTTCCATCCTCTATTGGCTAATTTTTTAAATTTGCAATTTGACACAAAATGTCCCTTTCTGCAACAGAAATGACATTTGCCATCAAAGGATGAATGTTTGTTTGGTTTAGTAAAGATGTCATACATACTCTTAGAAATAGCAGATTTTTGACCATGTTTGACATTTCTGGTTTGCATATAACCAATACCATATCTATTTTTATTTCTTTTAACATGCATATTTGGTGTATATCCTAAACCAGATTTTTCATGAACATGTCTTTGATTGCTAAGTATGACATTCAGTTTATCTTTACTATTAGCAAACTTCAACAAATCAGATTTTAATGATGCAACATTATTCTCAAGTTCAATGCATTTTGCACATTTGTCATGTGAGTCCTTTTTCAGTTGTTCACATAAATTTTCAATTTCTTTATGGTCATTTTTCATTTGTTCAAGCATTTTCTTTGTGCTTAACAACTGTTTTATGGAATTCACATAATCATCATGCAGCTCATTGAAAGCTTCTTGTAGCTCATCATAGGTTGGATTAGGTTGTGAACTAACCTCATTTTCTGATTCTGAGTCGGTATTTGCCATGAGACACAGATTCACTTCTTCTTCATCCGAAGAGGCAGAGGATTCTTCGTTGTCATTCCATGCAATATAAGCTTTTCTGGTTTTGGTGACTGGTTCCTTGCCTTTTGGTTTTGTAGCTCTATTTTTGTTCTGCAATTTGTAACATTCTGACTTTATGTGACCAGTTTTACCACATTCATAACATGTGATTGTCTTGTTGTCACTAGTCTTAGAGCTTGATGGCTTTCTGAATTTGTTGTCTTTCTTCTTCAGAAATTTCTTAAATTTCTTGACAAGCAAACCAATCTCAAGCTCTTCATCAGTCTCACTGCTTGATTCATCTGAGCAACTTTCTTGTTCAGTTTTCGATTGATGCGTTTGGGCTTTCAAAGACAGTCCTTTCTTCTTCCTGCTTTCTTGTTCTTACTCATCTAGTCGATGCAACTCCATTTCGTGCTCCTTGAGCTTTCCAAAGAGTGTTGCAGTGGTCATTTTTGCCAGATCTTTCGATTCAGCAATAGCAGTTATTTTGGGCTGCCATTCTCTGGTTAGACACCTCATGATCTTTCCGATCTGCTGTTCATTCTCCACTTGTTTTCCCAGGGCATTAAGGTTGTTTATAACGTGTGTAAACCTCGTCTGTAGATCACTTATAGATTCATCTTTCTTTATGCTGAACAATTCGTATTCATGCATAAGTGTATTTACGCGAGCTCTTTTCACATATGTAGTTCCTTCATGTGTTTCTTGAAGAATAACCCACATTTCCTTTGCTGATTTACAGTTTGATACCCTAAAGAATTCTTCTGCACACAAAGCAGATGTTACAATGTTCTTAGCTTTAGCATTATAACCTACCTTCTTTTTATCGTGCTCAGACCATTCGGCTCTGGGCTTGGGGATTATCAAGTCATTTGTTCCAGCGATCTTGGGGATATATGGTCCATTTTCAACAGCGTCAAGGATGTCAATTCCACTGGCTTCCAGAAATATCAGCATCCTGTGCTTCCAGTACATATATGCTGTGCCATTGAATGCTGGGGGTCTAGCGAGTGAAGCGCCTTCTCCGAGAAAATCAGTTGAGGCCATATTCCTTTTATGAGTTTTACCTCTCGAAAAGTCAGGCTCTGAGGCCAATTGTTGATTATTATGACCTCGAAATAATCAGAAAATATCAGTCTTTAACGAATTAAAGCAATATAGAAAATCGAATACGTCTAGCATACAATTAAGATCGAACATACAATCATACGATGCAAGATTTATTCAGATTCATACACACAACGGAAATATAATGCGGCATACAAGATTAACAATTAAAAGTAAAAGAATAAGGGATAGAATGCACCAAGGTTTATCCTGGTTCAGTTGTCAACGAGACAACCTACATCCAGTCCTGACAATCCAACTGGATTTCAGCTTTTTCTCCAATAGAAAGAATTGTGACTGGTTTACAGATTGTTCAGTTTCTTCGAAACCTATCTATCTAACACAATCTCTTTCCTATTGCTTAACCCTTTGATCCTTGCAGTCACTCAGCAGACTCACACAAAATCAAGTCAAGCTCCTTCGTGATGAGTCCTCTCACCCAAGAAGATAGCCACCAATTTCTAGCTGGATTTTTCGCAGTCGTTTCTTTACAAAGAATTTATTACAAGCAAAATAAAAGAAGTACAAAAGTGTCTTCAATCTTGATCAATGTATCTCACACGAATCTGGTTATTCAATGATTGTTTATGAGAACATTGTCTTTTCTCTCAAGAATACTTTTTCAGCTCTCTCAATGATTATGGATAATCTTTTTGGCTTTGATCTGAAAAAGCAATATCAGAATGTTAACAATATGTTCTTCAGTGATCTGAAGTATATTCAAGATATTTTTCAAGTGTTGTAATATGTTAATGAGAGAATGATTGAAAAACAACTAATCAATCGATTTACCAATCGATTCATTAAAGTTATAAAACAGGTCTAATCGATTTGCCAATCGATTATCGCGAGTCTTGTTTTTCTTGAATCTTGAAACTACATAAACCAATCGATTTGCCAATCGATTCTTTTAAAAACTCTTTTCAGTAAATTATCTTCAGGCTTATATGAATCGATTGCATAATCGATGTCAGGTGTTTTGTTCCAATAAAAATCACACCAATCGATTACTTAATCGATTTACTAAGTCTCATAATCGATTTACAAATACTCAGAATCGATTTGGCCACAAGCTCAAAGTTCACTGTGATTTCAAAAAGGTTCTTTCAATCGATTTGACAATCGATTGTGTTCAAGACAGTGACTTAGCTATTTTGTAATCGATTATACAACCACAAACAGTTATGTTTCCTTACAACCCTTTTTATGAAATCGATTTCCCAATCGGATTACTCAGTCAATATTCCAACTTTGTTGATTTCTTGAGTTCCAAGCAATTTGTCTCAAGTGTGTAGGGTTGAGTTGTTGTTCCTGAAATCTTGCTCAATTAAAATGTTAGATTTATCATATGATGTATGAACATTATATGTTTGTTAATTATGTCAAAATTAGGATTCAAATGACTAAAGTCCAACAACAATAAGTTCATTTGTGTCATTGGATGCACATTTAGGTCTTTTTCGCCCTCCCTAGGCTTATTCTTGTCCAATTAGGGTTTTTAACCAATCTTGTGCATCCAATAAGTTCATTTGTGTCATAGGATGAACATTTAGGTCATTTTCGTCCTCCCTAGGCTTATTCTTGTCAAATTAAGGTTTTTAACCAATCTTGTGCATCCAATAAGTTCATTTGTGTCATAGGATGAACATTTAGGTCATTTTCGTCCTCCCTAGGCTTATTCTTGTCAAATTAAGGTTTTTAACCAATCTTGTGCATCCAATAAGTTCATTTGTGTCATAGGATGAACATTTAGGTCATTTTCGTCCTCCCTAGGCTTATTCTTGTCAAATTAAGGTTTTTAACCAATCTTGTGCATCCAATAAGTTCATTTGTGTCATAGGATGAACATTTAGGTCATTTTCGTCCTCCCTAGGCTTATTCTTGTCAAATTAAGGTTTTTAACCAATCTTGTGCATCCAATAAGTTCATTTGTGTCATAGGATGAACATTTAGGTCATTTTCGTCCTCCCTAGGCTTATTCTTGTCAAATTAAGGTTTTTAACCAATCTTGTGCATCCAATAAGTTCATTTGTGTCATAGGATGAACATTTAGGTCATTTTCGTCCTCCCTAGGCTTATTCTTGTCAAATTAAGGTTTTTAACCAATCTTGTGCATCCAATAAGTTCATTTGTGTCATAGGATGAACATTTAGGTCATTTTCGTCCTCCCTAGGCTTATTCTTGTCAAATTAAGGTTTTTAACCAATCTTGTGCATCCAATAAGTTCATTTGTGTCATAGGATGAACATTTAGGTCATTTTCGTCCTCCCTAGGCTTATTCTTGTCAAATTAAGGTTTTTAACCAATCTTGTGCATCCAATAAGTTCATTTGTGTCATAGGATGAACATTTAGGTCATTTTCGTCCTCCCTAGGCTTATTCTTGTCAAATTAAGGTTTTTAACCAATCTTGTGCATCCAATAAGTTCATTTGTGTCATTGGATTAACATTTCAATCATTTTCGTCCTACCTAGACTTATTCTTTTCCAATTAAGGTTTTTAACCAATCTTGTGCATGCAATAAGTTCATTTGTGTCATTGGATGAACATTTAGGTCACTTTCGTCCTCCCTAGACTTATTCTTGTCCAATTAAAGTTTTTAACCAATCTTGTGCATCCAATAGGTGTGTTTGTGTCTTTGGATGAACATTTAGGTCACTTTCGTCCTCCCTAGACTTATTCTTGTCCAATTAAAGTTTTTAACCAATCTTGTGCATCCAATAGGTGTGTTTGTGTCTTTGGATGAACATTTAGGTCACTTTCGTCCTCCCTAGACTTATTCTTGTCCAATTAAAGTTTTTAACCAATCTTGTGCATCCAATAGGTGTGTTTGTGTCTTTGGATGAACATTTAGGTCACTTTCGTCCTCCCTAGACTTATTCTTGTCCAATTAAAGTTTTTAACCAATCTTGTGCATCCAATAGGTGTGTTTGTGTCTTTGGATGAACATTTAGGTCACTTTCGTCCTCCCTAGACTTATTCTTGTCTAATTAGGGTTTTTAACATATCATGTGCATACAGTAAGTTCATTTATGTCATTGGATGCACACTTAGGTCTTTTTCGCCCTCCCTAGGCTTATTCTTGTCCAATTAGGGTTTTTAACTAATCTTGTGCATGGAATAAGTTCATCTGTGTCATTGGATTAACATTTTGGTCATTTTCGTCCTCCCTAGGCTTATTCCTATCCAATTAGGGTTTTTTTTACCAATCTTGTGCATCCAAAAGGTGCGTTTGTGTCATTGGATGAACATTTAGGTCATTTTCGTCCCACCCATACT
>NW_027339431.1:126642-126773 GCF_000331145.2 Cicer arietinum | reverse complement strand
TGTCCAATTAGGGTTTTTAACCAATCTTGTGCATCCAATATGATCATTTGTGTCATTGGATTAACTTCTAGGTCATTTTCGTCCTCCCTAGGTATATTCCAGTCCAATTAGGGTTTTTAACCAATCTTGTG
>NW_027339431.1:125920-126142 GCF_000331145.2 Cicer arietinum | reverse complement strand
AACATTTAGGTCATTTTCATCCTCCCTAGACTTATTCTTGTCTAATTAGGGTTTTTAACCAATGTTGTGCGTCCAATAGGTGTGTTTCTGTCATTGGATGAACATTTAGATCATTTTCGTCCTTCCTAGACTTATTCTTGTCCAATTAGGGTTTTTAACCATTCTTGTGCATCCAATAAGTTCATTTGTGTCATTGGATGAACATTTAAGTCATTTTCGTCC
>NW_027339431.1:105512-106543 GCF_000331145.2 Cicer arietinum | reverse complement strand
TCCTCCCTAGACTTATTCTTGTCCAATTAGGGTTTTTAACCAATCTTGTGCATGCAATAAGTTCATTCGTTTCATTGAATGAACATTTAGGTAATTTTCGTCCTCCCTATGTTTATTCTAGTCTAATTAGGGTTTTTAACAAATCTTGTGCATGCAATAAGTTCATTTGTGTCATTGGAATAACATTTAGGTCATTTTCGTCAACCCTAGCCTTATTCTTGTCCAATTAGGGTTTTTAACCAATCTTGTGCATCCAATAGGTGTGTCTGTGTCATTGGATGAACATTTAGGTCATTTTTGTTCTCCCTAGACTTATTCTTGTCAAATTAGGGTTTTTAACCAATCTTGTGCATGCAATAAGTTCATTTGGGTCATTGGACGAACATTTAGGTCATTTTCGTCCCCCCTAGATTTAATCTAGTCCAATTAGGGTTTTTAACCAATCTTGTGCATCCTACAGGTGTATTTGTGTCATTGAATGAACAATTAGGTCATTTTCGTCCTCCCTAGACTTATTCTTGTCCAATTACGTTTTTAACCAATCTTGTGCATTCAATAAGTTCATTTGTGTCATTGGATTAACATTTAGGTCATTTTTGTCAACCCTAGCCTTATTCTTGTCCAATCAGGGTGTTTTAACCAATCTTGAGCATCCAATAGGTGTGTTTGTGTCATTGGATGAACAATTAGGTCATTTTCGTCCTCCCTAGACTTATTCTTGTCCAATTAAGGTTTTTAACCAATCTTGTGAATGCAATTAGTTCATTTGTGACATTGGATTAACATTTAGGTCATTTGCGTCCTCCCTAGACTTATTCTTGTCCAATTAGGGTTTTTAACCAATGTTGTGCATCCAATAGGTGTGTTTGTGTCATTCGAGGAACATTTATGTCATTTTCGTCCTCCCTAGACTTATTCTTGTCTAATTAGGGTTTTTAACCAATCTTGTGTTGTATATACGACCTCGGAATAATCGGAATATATCAGAATGTATCAGTTCTTTAAGAAATTAAATCAATTTCATACACACA
>NW_027339431.1:94933-105012 GCF_000331145.2 Cicer arietinum | reverse complement strand
TAAAAACCCTAATTGGACAAGAATAAGGCTAGGGTTGACGAAAATGACCTAAATGTTAATCCAATGACACAAATGAACTTATTGCATGCAAAAGATTGGTTATAAACCCTAATTACACAAGAATAAGTCTAGGGAGGACGAAAATGACCTAAATTATCATCCAATGAAACAAATGAACTTATTGTATGCACATGATTGGTTAACAACCCTAATTGGACTTGAATAAACCTAGGGAGGACGAAAATTACCTAAATGTTAATCAATTGACACAAATGAACATATTGGATGCACAAGATTGGGAGGACGAAAACGACCTAAATGTTCATCGAATGAAACAAATGAACTTATTGGATGCCCAAGATTGGTTAAAACCCGTAATTGGACAACAATAAGCCTAGGGAGGCAAAAATGACCTAAATGTTCATCGAATGAAACAAATGAACTTATTGGATGCCCAAGATTGGTTAAAACCCGTAATTGGACAACAATAAGCCTAGGGAGGCAAAAATGACCTAAATGTTCATCGAATGAAACAAATGAACTTATTGGATGCCCAAGATTGGTTAAAACCCGTAATTGGACAACAATAAGCCTAGGGAGGCAAAAATGACCTAAATGTTCATCGAATGAAACAAATGAACTTATTGGATGCCCAAGATTGGTTAAAACCCGTAATTGGACAACAATAAGCCTAGGGAGGCAAAAATGACCTAAATGTTCATCGAATGAAACAAATGAACTTATTGGATGCCCAAGATTGGTTAAAACCCGTAATTGGACAACAATAAGCCTAGGGAGGCAAAAATGACCTAAATGTTCATCGAATGAAACAAATGAACTTATTGGATGCCCAAGATTGGTTAAAACCCGTAATTGGACAACAATAAGCCTAGGGAGGCAAAAATGACCTAAATGTTCATCGAATGAAACAAATGAACTTATTGGATGCCCAAGATTGGTTAAAACCCGTAATTGGACAACAATAAGCCTAGGGAGGCAAAAATGACCTAAATGTTCATCGAATGAAACAAATGAACTTATTGGATGCCCAAGATTGGTTAAAACCCGTAATTGGACAACAATAAGCCTAGGGAGGCAAAAATGACCTAAATGTTCATCGAATGAAACAAATGAACTTATTGGATGCCCAAGATTGGTTAAAACCCGTAATTGGACAACAATAAGCCTAGGGAGGCAAAAATGACCTAAATGTTCATCGAATGAAACAAATGAACTTATTGGATGCCCAAGATTGGTTAAAACCCGTAATTGGACAACAATAAGCCTAGGGAGGCAAAAATGACCTAAATGTTCATCGAATGAAACAAATGAACTTATTGGATGCCCAAGATTGGTTAAAACCCGTAATTGGACAACAATAAGCCTAGGGAGGCAAAAATGACCTAAATGTTCATCGAATGAAACAAATGAACTTATTGGATGCCCAAGATTGGTTAAAACCCGTAATTGGACAACAATAAGCCTAGGGAGGCAAAAATGACCTAAATGTTCATCGAATGAAACAAATGAACTTATTGGATGCCCAAGATTGGTTAAAACCCGTAATTGGACAACAATAAGCCTAGGGAGGCAAAAATGACCTAAATGTTCATCGAATGAAACAAATGAACTTATTGGATGCCCAAGATTGGTTAAAACCCGTAATTGGACAACAATAAGCCTAGGGAGGCAAAAATGACCTAAATGTTCATCGAATGAAACAAATGAACTTATTGGATGCCCAAGATTGGTTAAAACCCGTAATTGGACAACAATAAGCCTAGGGAGGCAAAAATGACCTAAATGTTCATCGAATGAAACAAATGAACTTATTGGATGCCCAAGATTGGTTAAAACCCGTAATTGGACAACAATAAGCCTAGGGAGGCAAAAATGACCTAAATGTTCATCGAATGAAACAAATGAACTTATTGGATGCCCAAGATTGGTTAAAACCCGTAATTGGACAACAATAAGCCTAGGGAGGCAAAAATGACCTAAATGTTCATCGAATGAAACAAATGAACTTATTGGATGCCCAAGATTGGTTAAAACCCGTAATTGGACAACAATAAGCCTAGGGAGGCAAAAATGACCTAAATGTTCATCGAATGAAACAAATGAACTTATTGGATGCCCAAGATTGGTTAAAACCCGTAATTGGACAACAATAAGCCTAGGGAGGCAAAAATGACCTAAATGTTCATCGAATGAAACAAATGAACTTATTGGATGCCCAAGATTGGTTAAAACCCGTAATTGGACAACAATAAGCCTAGGGAGGCAAAAATGACCTAAATGTTCATCGAATGAAACAAATGAACTTATTGGATGCCCAAGATTGGTTAAAACCCGTAATTGGACAACAATAAGCCTAGGGAGGCAAAAATGACCTAAATGTTCATCGAATGAAACAAATGAACTTATTGGATGCCCAAGATTGGTTAAAACCCGTAATTGGACAACAATAAGCCTAGGGAGGCAAAAATGACCTAAATGTTCATCGAATGAAACAAATGAACTTATTGGATGCCCAAGATTGGTTAAAACCCGTAATTGGACAACAATAAGCCTAGGGAGGCAAAAATGACCTAAATGTTCATCGAATGAAACAAATGAACTTATTGGATGCCCAAGATTGGTTAAAACCCGTAATTGGACAACAATAAGCCTAGGGAGGCAAAAATGACCTAAATGTTCATCGAATGAAACAAATGAACTTATTGGATGCCCAAGATTGGTTAAAACCCGTAATTGGACAACAATAAGCCTAGGGAGGCAAAAATGACCTAAATGTTCATCGAATGAAACAAATGAACTTATTGGATGCCCAAGATTGGTTAAAACCCGTAATTGGACAACAATAAGCCTAGGGAGGCAAAAATGACCTAAATGTTCATCGAATGAAACAAATGAACTTATTGGATGCCCAAGATTGGTTAAAACCCGTAATTGGACAACAATAAGCCTAGGGAGGCAAAAATGACCTAAATGTTCATCGAATGAAACAAATGAACTTATTGGATGCCCAAGATTGGTTAAAACCCGTAATTGGACAACAATAAGCCTAGGGAGGCAAAAATGACCTAAATGTTCATCGAATGAAACAAATGAACTTATTGGATGCCCAAGATTGGTTAAAACCCGTAATTGGACAACAATAAGCCTAGGGAGGCAAAAATGACCTAAATGTTCATCGAATGAAACAAATGAACTTATTGGATGCCCAAGATTGGTTAAAACCCGTAATTGGACAACAATAAGCCTAGGGAGGCAAAAATGACCTAAATGTTCATCGAATGAAACAAATGAACTTATTGGATGCCCAAGATTGGTTAAAACCCGTAATTGGACAACAATAAGCCTAGGGAGGCAAAAATGACCTAAATGTTCATCGAATGAAACAAATGAACTTATTGGATGCCCAAGATTGGTTAAAACCCGTAATTGGACAACAATAAGCCTAGGGAGGCAAAAATGACCTAAATGTTCATCGAATGAAACAAATGAACTTATTGGATGCCCAAGATTGGTTAAAACCCGTAATTGGACAACAATAAGCCTAGGGAGGCAAAAATGACCTAAATGTTCATCGAATGAAACAAATGAACTTATTGGATGCCCAAGATTGGTTAAAACCCGTAATTGGACAACAATAAGCCTAGGGAGGCAAAAATGACCTAAATGTTCATCGAATGAAACAAATGAACTTATTGGATGCCCAAGATTGGTTAAAACCCGTAATTGGACAACAATAAGCCTAGGGAGGCAAAAATGACCTAAATGTTCATCGAATGAAACAAATGAACTTATTGGATGCCCAAGATTGGTTAAAACCCGTAATTGGACAACAATAAGCCTAGGGAGGCAAAAATGACCTAAATGTTCATCGAATGAAACAAATGAACTTATTGGATGCACAAGATTGGGAGGACGAAAATGACCTAAATGTTCATCCAACGAAACAAATGAACTTATTGTATGCACAGGATTGGTTTAAAACCTTTATTGGACAAGAATAAGTCTAGGGAGGCAAAAATGACCTAAATGTTCATCCAATGAAACAAATGAACTTATTCTATGCACAAGATTGGTTAAAAACCTTAATTGGATAAGAATAAGCCTTGGAAGGACGAAAATGACCTAAATTTTCATCTAATGACACAAATGAACTTATTGCATGCACAAGATTTGTTAAAAACCTTAATTAGACAAGGATAAGTCTAGGGAGGACGAAAATGACCTAAATGTTCATCCAATGACAGAAACACACCTATAGGATGCACAAGATTGGTTAAAATCCCTAATTAGACAAGAATAAGTCTATGGAGGACGAAAATGACCTAAATGTTCATCCAATGACAGAAACACACCTATAGGATGCACAAGATTGGTTAAAATCCCTAATTAGACAAGAATAAGTCTATGGAGGACGAAAATGACCTAAATGTTCATCCAATAACACAAATGAACTTATTGAATGCACAAGATTGGTTAAAAACCCTAATTAGACAAGAATAAGTCTAGGGAGCACGAAAATGACCTAAATGTTCATCCAATGAAACAAATGAACTTATGGTATGCACAGGATTGGTTAAAAACCGTAATTGGACAAGAATAACTCTAGGGAGGACGAAAATGACCTAAATGTTAAACCAATGACACAAATGAACTTATTGGATGCACAAGATAGGTTAAAAACCCTAATTGGACCAGAATAAGCCTAGGGAGGACGAAAATGACCTAAATGTTCATCCAATAACACAAATGAACTTATTGAATGCACAAGATTGGTTAAAAACCCTAATTAGACAAGAATAAGTCTAGGGAGGACGAAAATGACCTAAATGTTCATCCAATAACACAAATGAACTTATTGAATGCACAAGATTGGTTAAAAACCCTAATTGGACAAGAATAAACCTAGGGAGGAAGAAAATTACCTAAATGTTAATCCAAAGACACAAATGAACTTATTGCATGCACAAGATTGGTTAAAAACCCTAATTGGACAAGAATAAGCCTAGGGAGACGAAAATAACCTAGATGTTAATCCAATGACACAAATGAACTTAATGCATGCACAAGATTGGTTAAAAACCCTAATTAGACAAGAATAAGTATAGGGAGGAGGAAAATGACATAAATGTTCATCCAATGAAACAAATGAACTTATTGTATGCACAAGATTTGTTAAAAACCCTAATTAGACAAGAATAAGTCTAGGGAGGACGAAAATGACCTAAATGTTTATCCAATTACACAAATGAACTTATTGGATGCACAAGATTAGTTAAAAACCATAATTGCACGAGAATAAGCCTAGGGAGGATGAAAATGACCTAAATGTTAATCCAATGACACAAATGAACTTATTGCATGCACAAGATTGGTTAAAAACCTTAATTGGACAAGAATAAGTCTAGGGAGGACGAAAATGACCTAAATGTTCATCCAATGACAGAAACACACCTATAGGATGACCAAGATTGGTTAAAAACCCTAATTGGACAAGAATAAACCTAGGGAGGACGAAAATTCCTAAATGATCATCCAATGACACAAATGAACTAATTGGATGCACAAGATTAGTTAAAAACCATAATTGAACTAGAATAAGCCTAGGGAGGACGAAAGTAACCTAAATGTTAATCCAATGACACAAATGAACTTATTGCATGCCCAAGATTGGTTAAAAACCCTAATTGAACTTATTGGATGCACAAGATTGGTTAACAACCCTAATTGGACTAGAAATAACCTAGGGAGGACGAAAATGAACCTAAATGTTAATCAATTGACACAAATGAACATATTGGATGCACATGATTGGTTAAAAACCCTAATTGGACAACAATAAGCCTAGGGAGGACGAAAATGACCTAAATGTTCATCCAATGACACAAACACACCTATAGGATGCACAAGATTGGTTAAAAACCCTAATTGGACAAGAATAAGTCTAGGGAGGACGAAAATGACCTAAATGTTCATCCAATGAAATAAATGAACTTATTGTACGCACATGATTGGTTAAAAACATTAATTGGACAAGAATCAGCCTTGGAAGGACGAAAATGACCTAAATATTCATCTAATGACACAAAAGAACTTATTGCATGCACAAAATTGGTTAAAAACCTTAATTAGACAAGGATAAGTCTAGGGAGGACGAAAATGACCTAAATGTTCATCCAATGACACAAACACACCTATAGGATGCACAAGATTGGTTAAAAACCCTAATTGGACAAGAATAAACCTATGGAGGACGAAAATGACCTAAATGTTAATCCAATACCACAAACGAACTTATTGCATGCACAAGATTGGTTAAAAACCTTAATTGGACAAGAATAAGTCTAGGGAGGACGGAAATGACCTAAATGTTCATCCAATGACACAAACACACCTATAGGATGCACAAGATTGGTGAAAAACCCTAATTGGACAAGAATAAACCTATGGAGGACGAAAGTTACCTAAATGATCATCCAATGACACAAATGAACTTATTGGATGCACAAGATTGCTTAAAAACCACAATTCAACTAGAATAAGCCTAGGGAGGACGAAAGTAACCTAAATGTTCATCCTATGATACAAATGAACTTATTGCAGGCACAAGATTGGTTAAAAACCCTAATTGGACAAGAATAAGCCTAGGAGGGACGAAGATGACCTAAATGTTCATTCAATGACAAAAATGAACTTATTGCATGCACAAGATTGGTTAAAAACCTTATTTGGACAAGAATAAGTCTAGGGAGGACGAAAATGACCTAAATGTTCATCCAATGACACAAACACACCTATAGGATGCACAAGATTGGTTCAAAACCCTAATTGGACATGAATTAACCTAGGGAGGACGAAAATTACCTAAATGATCATCCAATGACACAAATGAACTTAGTGCATGCGAAAGATTGGTTAAAAACCCTAATTAGACAAGAATAAGTCTAGGGAGGATGAAAATGAGCTAAATGTTCATCCAATGACACAAACCCCTAATTGGACAAGAATAAGTCTAGGGAGGACGAAAATGAGCTAAATGTTCATCCAATGACACAAACCCCTAATTGGACAAGAATAAGTCTAGGGAGGACGAAAATGACCTAAATGTTAATCCAATGACACAAACGAACTTATTGCATGCACAAGATTTGTTAAAAACCTTAATTAGACAAGGATAAGTCTAGGGAGGATGAAAATGACCTAAATGTTCATCCAATGACACAAACATACGTATAGGATGCACAAGATTGGTTAAAAACCCTAATTGGACAAGAATAAACCTAGGGAGGACGAAAATGACCTAAATGTTAATCCAATGACACAAACGAACTTATTGCATGCACAAGATTGGTTAAAAACCTTAATTGGACAAGAAAAAGTCTAGGGAGGACGAAAATGACCTAAATGTTCATCCAATGACACAAACACACCTATTGGATGCACAAGATTGGTTAAAAACCCTAATGGGACAAGAATAAACCTAGGGAGGACGAAAATGACCTAAATGTTAATCCAATGACACAAACGAACTTATTGCATGCACAAGATTGGTTAAAAACCTTAATTGGACAAGAAAAAGTCTAGGGAGGACGAAAATGACCTAAATGTTCATCCAATGAAACAAATGAACTTATTCAATGCACAGGATTGGTTAAAAACCTTAATTGGACAAGAATAAGCCTTGGAAGGACGAGAATGACCTAAATTTTCATCAAATGACACAAATGAAGTTATTGCATGCACAAGATTTGTTAAAAACCTTAATTAGACAAGGATAAGTCTAGGGAGGACGAAAATGACCTAAATGTTCATCCAATGACACAAATGAACTTATTACATGCACAAGATTTGTTAAAAACCTTAATTAGACAAGGATAAGTCTAGGGAGGACGAAAATGACCTAAATGTTCATCCAATGACACAAATGAACTTATTACATGCACAAGATTTGTTAAAAACCTTAATTAGACAAGGATAAGTCTAGGGAGGACGAAAATGACCTAAATGTTCATCCAATGACACAAATGAACTTATTACATGCACAAGATTTGTTAAAAACCTTAATTAGACAAGGATAAGTCTAGGGAGGACGAAAATGACCAAAATGTTCATCCAATGAGACAAACACACCTATAGGAAGCACAAGATTGGTTAAAAACCCTAATTGGACAAGAATAAACCTAGGGAGGAAGAAAATTACCTAAATGTTAATCCAAAGACACAAATGAACTTATTGCACGCACACGATTGGTTTAAAACCCTAATTGGACAAGAATAAGCCTAGGGTGGACGAAAATAACCTAAATGTTCATCCAATGACACAAACACACTTATTGGATGCACAAGATTGGTTAACAACCCTAATTGGACTAGAATAAACCTAGGGATGACGAAAATGACCTAAATGTTAATCAATTGACACAAACGAGCATATTGGATGCACAAGATTTGTTAAAAACCCTAAGTGGACAAGAATAAGCCTAGGGAGGATGAAAATGACCTAAATGTTCATCCAATAACACAAATGAACTTAATGCATGCACAAGATTGGTTAAAAACCCTAATTGGACTAGAATAAACCTAGGGATAACGAAAATGACCTAAATGTTCATCCAATAACACAAATGAACTTAATGCATGCACAAGATTGGTTAACAACCCTAATTGGACTAGAATAAACCTAGGGATAACGAAAATGACCTAAATGTTCATCCAATGAAACAAATGAACTTATTGTATGCACAAGATTTGTTAAAAACCCTAATTAGACAAGAATAAGTCTAAGGATGATGAAAATGACCTAAATGTTCATCCAATGACACAGACACACCTATTGAAAGCACAAGATTGGTTTAAAACCCTAATTGGACAAGAATAAGGCTAGGGTTTACGAAAATGACCTAAATGTTAATCCAATGACACAAATGAACTTATTGCATGCACAAGATTGGTTAAAAACCTTAATTAGACAAGGATAAGTCTAGGGAGGACGAAAATGACCTAAATGTTCATCCAATGACACAAACACACCTATAGGATGCCCAAGATTGGTTAAAAACCCTAATTGGACAAGAATAAACCTAGGGAGGACGAAAATTACCTAAATGATCATCCAATGACACAAATGAACTTATTGGATGCACAAGATTGGTTAAAAACCACAATTGCACGAGAATAAGCCTAGGGAGGACGAAAGTAACCTAAATGTTAATCCAATGACACAAATGAACTTATTGCATGCCCAAGATTGGTTAAAAACCCTAATTGTACAACAATAAGCCTAGGGAGGACGAAAATGACCTAAATGTTCATCCAATGACACAAACACACTTATTGGATGCACAAGATTGGTTAACAACCCTAATTGGACTAGAATAAACCTAGAGAGGACGAAAATGAACCTAAATGTTAATCAATTGAGACAAATGAACATATTGGATGCAAAAGATTGGTTAAAAACCCTAATTGGACAACAATAAGCCTAGGGAGGACGAAAATAACCTAAATGTTCATCCAAAAACACAAATGAACTTATTGGATGCACAAGATTGGTTAACAACCCTAATTGGACTAGAATAAACCTAGAGAGGACGAAAATGAACCTAAATGTTAATCAATTGAGACAAATGAACATATTGGATGCAAAAGATTGGTTAAAAACCCTAATTGGACAACAATAAGCCTAGGGAGGACGAAAATAACCTAAATGTTCATCCAAAAACACAAATGAACTTATTGCATGCACAAGATTGGTTAAAAGCCCTAATTAGACAAGAATAAGTCTAGGGAGGACGAAAATGACTTAAATGTTCATCCAATGAAATAAATGAACTTATTGTACGCACAGGATTGTTTAAAAACCTTAATTGGACAAGAATCAGCCTTGGAAGGACGAAAATGACCTAAATTTTCATCTAATGATACAAATGAACTTATTGCATGCACAAGATTGGTTAAAAACCTTAATTAGACAAGGATAAGTCTAGGGAGGACGAAAATGACCTAAATGTTCATCCAATGACACAAACACACCTATAGGATGCACAAGATTGGTTAAAAAC
>NW_027339431.1:94202-94914 GCF_000331145.2 Cicer arietinum | reverse complement strand
CTAGGGAGGACGAAAATGACCTAAATGTTGATCCAATGACACAAACACACCTATAGGATGCACAAGATTGGTTAAAAACCCTAATTGGACAAGAATAAACCTATGGAGGACGAAAATTACCTAAATGTTAATCCAATGACAAAAATGAACTTATGTTAATCCAATAACACAAACGAACTTATTGCATGCACAAGATTGGTTAAAAACCTTAATTGGACAAGAATAAGTCTAGGGAGGACGAAAATGACCTAAATGTTGATCCAATGACACAAACACACCTATAGGATGCACAAGATTGGTTAAAAACCCTAATTGGACAAGAATAAACCTATGGAGGACGAAAATTACCTAAATGATCATCCAATGACACAAATGAACTTATTGCATGCACAAGATTGATTAAAAACCCTAATTGGACAAGAATAAGCCTAGGAGGGACGAAGATAACCTAAATGTTCATCCAATGACACAAACACACCTATAGGATGCACAAGATTGGTTAAAAACCCTAATTGGACAAGAATAAACCTAGGGAGGACGAAAATGACCTAAATGGTAATCCAATGACACAAACGAACTTATTGCATGCACAAGATTGGTTAAAAACCTTAATTGGACAAGAATAAGTCTAGGGGGGACAAAAATGACCTAAATGTTCATCCAATGACACAAACACACCTATAGGATGCACAAGATTGGTTAAAAACCCAAA